>NC_133649.1:101270757-101492758 GCF_009905375.1 Apium graveolens
ATCTGAGCACTAACATCCCTAGATGTTTTCCAGGCCTTGATTATATCTTGCTCACGTTCTAATTATTTAGAAAGAATTTCTATTTTCTTAACAGATTCTTCTAGTTCACTCTCAACAGATAAGCATTTGATTTTAATCTTTTCAAGCTTAATTACCTTACCCTCTAACACATCATTCCTATCACTTAAAAACAAATTATTCTCTTTAATTCTTGTGTTTTCTTTAGCTAGTGATTTAAGAGAAACACGCAAATGATATAATTCATTGGACATATCATTTATAGCTTCATTGTATTCAATTTTAGAAAGCTGAGAGAGGTCAGTAGTAATTACCTGGTTGCTTGATGAACTAGTTTCATTTTCATCAGAATTAACCATCAGTGCTAGGTTGACATATTCCATATCATCTTCTTCATTTGCTCCATCAGCTGCCCAGTCATCCTGAGTCAGAAAAGCTCTTTCCTTTTGTTTGAGCAGATCGAAATATTTCTTTTTGTAATCCACTTGCTCAAATTTCTTCTTTTCAGAAGTTGGCTTTCTACACTCATTTGCAAAGTGCCCACTTATGCCACAGTTATAACATTTGAACTTAGATTTGTCCACCATGTTCTTGTTTGGTTTAGTGAATCTAGCATTTTTCTTGAATTTCATCTTTGCAAACCTCCTGGACAGAAAAGCCAGATGTTCGTCAACATCATCAGAGTCATCTTGACTGGAACTATCTTCAACCTCAGCTACTTGCTCCTTTCCCTTGCTTGATTCTGATTTGCTTGTGCCAATTTTGAGACTTGGCATTGTCTTCTCTTCATTCCTGGCTTCAGTCTTCTCATTGTCAGATATAAGTGCAACTGATCCACCTTTTCTCTTTCCATTTTCCAACAGCTTATCTTGCTCCATCTCAAGTTCATAGGTCTTTAAAATTCCATATAATCTCTCAAGTGTGAAGTCCTTATAATCTTGAGAATTCCTTAATGAAACAGTCATAGGTTTCCATTCCTTTGGTAGAGACCTCAGAAATTTTAAGTTGGAATCCTTGACTTGGTACACTCTGCCATACAGCTTCAATCCATTCAACAGTTTCTGAAATCTATTGAAGGTGTCATTCAGTGATTCTCCTTCTTCAAAATGAAAGTATTCATACTGTTGAATAAGAAGCTGCATTTTATTTTCTCTAACTTGTTCAGTACCTTCACAGATAAGTTACACAGTATCCTAAATTTCCTTAGCAGTTTGGCTGTTAATGACATTATCAAACATATCTTGATCTAGGCCATTAAACAGAATGTTCATGGCTTTCTTGTCCTTGTGAACCTCTTCAATATCTTCATCAGTCCATTCTGCTTTTGGCTTGGGAATAGACTGTCCAACAACAACTGTGGCAGTTGCAGCTGTGGCTACTTTATGAGGGATGTGAGGACCATTTTCAATGCAGTTGATGTAGCTTTCATCTTGAGAGAGAAGATGTAGAGGCATCTTCACTTTCCAGTGATGATAATTATCTCTTTCCAGGATTGGAATCTTTACACCAATATCCTTCTTACTCATGATGTTAGTAGAATAGATCTTTAAACACTTTGTAAGTTAAGAGCTTGCTCTGATACCAATTGTTATTCCCAAGGAACTAAAATGAGATTTACAGAAGGGGGGTTGAATGTAAATCTCAAAACTTTTTCAAGTTTTGAGCAGTTTCAAAGGCTAAGTGTTTTGATGAGCAGTTGTGTGTGAATTGCTTTGAGCAGATGCAGATAGATATATATTCAAGACACAAATTTAAAGAACACAAAGGCTTTAAAAACTTTTCTGGTGGATTTGTTGTTCCACCAGAGATGTGTATTTCAGAAAATCTGTGTTTCAAAAGAATTGATCACAGCTGCGTCCTAGTATAAACTAGATGATTTTCTCTCTATGTTTTTCTAAACAGCTCTGGAAAATTCACTCTCTAATTACTAGCTGCAACTTGGTTTATATATCACCAAGATTACAAGTGAGGACAAAAGCACAAATACAATTAAAAAGATTCTTCATATGTTTCTTCTTCATTTCTCTATCCAATGCAATCTAGGATAATCTGTGAATCTTTGAATACTTCCTTGTTTGCACCAGAGTGGAAATGCTGCATTTTCTTGATTCCTCCAAGAGGCTACCACATTCCAATTATCTCTGTCAACCCATGTGCCTCTGTCAGCTTATGAATTGTCACTATCAACTGCTATTGAACTTAGCATCCGTTGAAGCTTTCATCCATTGATGACTTTATCCGTTGATGCTTTATTAGTTGAAGCTTTATCCATTGATGCATTAGCAGTTGAAGCTTTATCCGTTGTACTCATCCGTTGATGGATGTTATCCGTTGAAGCTTTAGAGACATCTGTTGAAGCTTTGTTTCTCATCCGTTGAAGGCCTTTAATCTATCAGTTGATACTACTTCATTTATACAAAATTACAAGGCATGAAATATTTACAATTAGCCCTCCTATTTGCATATCCACTAGTAGTCAACATGACTTATAATTTCCTACAACATCTAAGAATTATAGCTTAAATACAGAAACTGAAATGTGCTACAATACTAAACTTATTTCTAAGTAAAGCTACTCCATCAACGGATAGCCAGAGTGGTCTTATCCATTGAGGCTACCAATACTAGATTTTTACTTAAGTGTTTTGTTTAACTTATCATCAAACTAATACACATATTCCTAACATTAATCAAAAAATTCATCATAAAATAAAATTAAAAGTCGATGAAGTAAAGATTAATAAATTGGAATTAAACATGCACCGTCACATAATTTGAGAAACAAAGAACAAATCTTACAATTAAAGAAAATTTCATTGATATATCAGATGATTACATTCGATGAAATTTATCAATTACATGCAAAAATTACAAGATAGTCCTATTCTACGATTCCTAACATCAATAACCTTAGTCCTAGTCTAAGAAGACCTAACGACTAACTCCTTCTGCTGCTGACGAAGAGCACTACAAGATGGATGATCCGTTCTTGCTGACGGAGAGATTCTCTCCTTTCTTCTTCCAACCTGTCAAGATGGAGGTGATACTCCATTGATAAGAATAAGAGTTCTGTGTGAACCTCTTGTGGAACTGAGTTCCAAAGCTCGTCAGGAATGGCGGTGACATGCCACTCCTATTTCCATTCATCACAACTCAACTCGATGTTAAAGGTTTCATAGTTCAGGAACATGTTGAAACAGACCATTTTTGTTGATATGAATAAAAAGAGAGTGAGTTTGTGAGAAAATGAAAGATGTTTTGGCTAGAATGAATGGTTGGTTTAAATAGCCAATAGAATACCAAGGGACGCGAGGACTGGTTAAAAATTACAAGTAAAAATAATGACCCCTCGTCTTCCTAGACTGATGTGTAATAATAACAGTGAGTAAAAGATCTAAAGCCAGAGTTAATGGGCACGGGATATGATAATTATTACTGTGCGCATGCAGGTTTTCAAGACATACACGCTAACCACTAACCCATTATGATTATGACTGTTTTATCTCACATTAACCAATATTCAGTAAAAATATTATCGTTCAGATAATGAACAAAAATAAACCAAGTAAATAAATACTGCCACGTAAGCATCAAAACTTGATTATTATCAGGATTTAAAACTCATCAAAATATGGCTACTTAACTCGAAAAGTGAATGTGTATTCCTGTAATTCTTCACATAAATACTGATATGGTTTTATCAGAACTTAATCATCAGAACTTCCATCAGAACTTGTCCTCAGAATTTATGCAAACTGACACATAGACTGTTTATCTAAAACAACATTGATCACCACAGTAATTTTCATCATTCATATGGAGTGTAAGTTTGTGCATTAAGCTAAATATCAGACAAAGAGTAAAGTCTGATTCACTTCAATACATCTTAAAAATAAGGCATAACTAAGAACTTTACTCAAAATCTGTCATTATTCTGAAGCCTGCTATTGAATGAGTTCATGCATGAGTCCACCTCAACTGTTTTGTGCTCATTTTATGCATCTTTTGAAATTCTATTTTATAGTGGTTTCTCAGTGTAAGTGAGTCATGACTGCTTATCAGAATTTATGCTGTTATCAGAGTATTTCTCCAGTAATCATAGAGTGTGAAAAGTCGCCAAGAAAATTTTATTTTGCTTTTCTAATGCATATTACTTAATACCAGCAATGCACATGGGTCTTCCCTTCCACATTTTTACTCTAGATCTCAAAGGAGTACCTGATTTTTATTTCTTTTCTTTTTCTTTTGATAAGTGAGGCTTATCAGCACTTAGTACATCCACCAGATTTACTAACATCAGAACTTAACAGATAAGAAGCATTATTCTAGTTTTTGACTTTGTAATAAGATACACAAAGTAAACTTAACTAAGCTCAATATCAGAATTTGCTGTTAAAAGATTTCCACATAAACAATTACTTCAAACATGGGATCTTTAGTATATTAAAGACTACTAGGTAAGCATCTAGCACAGTTATCCTCATTGGATTGAATAATCACAGAAACATTCATATCACTATCAGAGATTAGAAATGCACATCAGACAACAATCAGCACTTAAGCAATTTTTTAATTTAAGCACAGAATACACAAAGATAGTAATATTTGTAAATACTGATCATAAAGTCTGATGTATCATAACATAAACTAAGCAGATTTAGAGAAAGAACCTGAAACCATTCCAAGTTCATTTACCAATCTTGTAAAAGTAGCTTCACACAGTGGTTTTGTGAAGATATCTGCTAGTTGTTGATCTGTTGGAATAAAATACAATTCCACTGTACCTTCATGCACATGTTCCCTTATGAAGTGGTACCTAATGCTAATGTGCTTTATCATTGAGTGTTGAACTGGATTACCTGTCATAGCAATAGCACTTTGATTATCACAGTAAATAGGGATTTTAGAATATTCTAACCCATAATCCAGTAACTGATTCTTCATCCAAAGAATCTGTGCACAACAGCTTCTTGCAGCAATGTATTCTGCTTCTGCAGTTGATGTGGAAATTGACTTCTGTTTCTTGCTAAACCAAGAAACCAATCTGCCTCCAAGAAATTGGCAGCTTCCACTTGTGCTTTTCTTGTCAATTTTGCATCCTATTAGCTTAAAGTCTGATTCTCTAGGATACCAGAATCCCAGATCAGCTGTACCCTTAAGGTACTTGAAAATTCTTTTCACAGCTGTTAAGTGAGGTTCTCTTGGATCTTCTTGAAATCTTACACAAAGACAGGTAGCATACATGATATCAGGTCTACTTGCAGTTAGATAGAGTAGAGAGCCAATCATACCTCTGTAATCAGTAATATCTACTGATTTACCAGTATCTTTATCCAATTTTGTTTCAGTGGCCATAGGAGTGGATGCACTTGAACAATCCTGCATTCCAAATTTCTTCAACAAATTTATGGTGTACTTAGATTGATAAATAAAAGTTCCTTCTTCATTCTGCTTGACTTGAAGGCCCATAAAATAGTTAAGTTCTCCCATCATACTCATTTGATATCTTGACTGCATCAACTTGGCAAACTTCTTACAAAGTCTGTCATTTGTAGAACCAAAAATGATATCATCAATATATATTTGCACCAAAAGTAAGTCATTTCCACGGCTGAGGTAGAACAGTGTTTTGTCAATAGTTCCTCTGTTAAATTCACTTTCCAGAAGAAATTGAGCTAAAGTCTCATACCTGCTCTTGGAGCTTGCTTAAGGCCATAAAGTGCTTTATCAAGCCTGTAGACATGATTGGGAAATTTGGGATCTACAAAGCCTGGAGGTTGTTCAACATATACCTCTTCTTCCAATTCTCCATTGAGAAAAGCACTTTTCACATCCATTTGAAAGACTTTAAACTTCTTGTGAGCAGCATAAGTCAAAAATATTATTATGGCTTCTAATCTAGCAACTGGTGCAAATGTTTCATCATAATCAATTCCCTCATATTGAGAGTATCCTTTTGCAACTAGCCTTGCTTTGTTCCTTGTAATTATGCCATCACTGTCAGTTTTGTTTCTGAATACCCATTTTGTACCAACAACTGATATGTTTCTTGGTCTTGGCACTAGGGTCCAGACTTTATTTCTTTCAAATTCATTTAACTCTTCCTGCATTGCTTGCACCCAATCAGCATCTTGAAGAGTTTCTTCCACTCTTTTTGGTTCAGTCTGAGAAAGAAACGAATGATAAAGACATTCATTTGATGTAGATGTTCTAGTTCTGACACCTGCATCAGGATTTCCAATAATTAAGTCAGGTGTATGTGCTTTAGTCCATTTCCTTGCAGATGGAAGGTTTTCTCTAGAACTGGATGCTCCCCCATGATCCATGATGTTTTCATCAACATTTTCTAATGCTCCCCCTAAAAGTATGCTCTCTGAGTTGGATCATTCATTATTTGAGTTTCCAGAAATCTCAGAACATGAGTTTCCAGAATTATCAGAACTTGGCCCATCAGAACTTGAAGAGCCTGTTGTAGGTTTTGATGCTTCTTGAGATGTGGTTGGATCTTCAGTATGCTCCCCCTGCACAGGTGCATTGTCCTTAGGTGTAGTCACCATAATTTCAATAACATCAGAGTTTAATCCATCAGAATTTGCAATATCAGGATTTAGATTTTCAGGATTTACAGAATCAAAATTTAAAACTTCGTTTTCGAATCTCAGCTGATCATGATCATTGAAATCTTCAAGTTCAGTAATCTTCTTATCATCAAAAGAGACACTGATAGATTCCATGACAACCCTTGTTCTTAAATTGTAGACTCTGAAGGCTTTTGTAGAAAGTGGATATCCAACAAAAATTCCTTCATCAGCTTTTAGATCAAATTTAGATAGCTGTTCGGAATGAGTCTTAAGAACAAAACACTTGCATCCAAATACATGAAAATACTTCAAATTTGGCTTCTTTTTCTTCACCATCTCATATGGTGTTTTTCCATGCTTGTTGATAAGTGTTGAATTCTGAGTAAAACAAGCAGTCTGCACAGCTTCAGCCCAAAAGTTGGTTGGCAACTTTGCTTCATCAAGCATAGTTCGTGCAGCTTCAATAAGAGTTCTATTCTTTCTTTCAACAACTCCATTTTGCTGTGGAGTTCCAGGAGCAGAAAATTCCTGCTTTATTCCATGGTCTTTGCAGAACTCTTCCATGATCAAATTCTTGAACTCAGTGCCATTATCACTTCTTATAATCTTCACAGAATCTTTGACCAATTTATCCAGTTGCTTGATATGATCAATCAAGATAGATGCAGTTTCACTTTTTGTGTGCAAGAAATACACCCATGTGTATCTGGTGAACTCATCCACTATGACCATAGCATATTTCTTCTTTGCAATAGACATGACATTCACTGGACCATATAGATCAACATGTAGTAGGTGATAAGGCTCAAGAATTGATGATTCAGTCTTGCTCTTGAATGAAGATTTTCTTTGTTTTGCCTTCTAACATGAATCACAAAGGCCATCAGGAGCAAATACTGATTTTGGCAGTCCTCTCACAAGATCTTTCTTGACTAGTTCATTTATATTGTAAAAATTTAAATGAGAGAGTTCCTTGTGCCAAGCCCAGCTTTCTTCAATTGATGTTCTACTTAACAGACATATTGTAGAACCATCAGTACTTGTTAAAAGCTTGGCTTCATAAATGCTACTGTAGCGCCCTCCAAACCCGGGTCAGAAGTTTGGAGTCCACAACACATATACAATATATAAACCTGAATAAGAAATATTATTTGCAATGACCTGAATAAGAAATTTGTAAAAGAAAATCATTTTCGAAAACTTGTTTAAAAAGTTTGGAAAATCACAAACCTGGTTGTCCTTACTATATGAGTTGGTTGTTGTCCTTCCGACCTATAACAAGGTACCATATTAAAGAAACAATTACATAAAAGTTCGTTCACTCCAATCTACCTTTTCTCCTTTATGGGTCCATTTCCTTCCTTAATCGACGAAAACTTCAATTGTCGTTGCATATTATCTTATTCGTAGCTTCACATCAAGGCGCCCATACTGGTAATACTCCTGACATTATCATTGCAGTAGTTAAGTAGAACATGCTATCCAATAGTCAACAAGTCTATTTCATAGAACAAAGTTTGCTCGTATCACATCACATCACTACTTTACATATCGCATTTATCATTTAATTCCACCAAAAATTCCAGATTTATACCTTTCTCTCTAATTCTTTCAAAATTCATCTAATTCATCCCATAATTATTCACGGGTGGTTTAGTCACTAATGGCTTCTTTTAACCCAATAACAACTATCCTTTAAAACAATTAAATTCCTCTCTAAACTTCTTCTCACCTTTATTTATATCTCAAGCGCTCCCCATTTACTATAACTCTCGAATCCATCCTCGTAGATACAATCGCTTCATAGGACAAATTCTAAACTGGGGGTATAGAACAGGATATAGGGTAAATTAAAGAGATACACTCACAGCCCAAATGTCCAGTGAAACAAGAATAACTAGATGGAGGTTCTTGAATAGGTAATCTCATATCAAGAGGTGGAAAAGTAGCGTAGAATAGCTTGAAGAAGTGCAACTGACATAACGGAAGGTAATGCCATTAATACTGATGGAGAAACAAGGTGCAAATCCAATCTGAGAGAAGATGACAATCCTCGAACGGAAAGCTCCAAACGATCAAATGACATCGGAAAATCAGGATCTGCCATTGCCGTTGTCTGGAAATCACATCGCAAGCTAAGAATCCCGAATCGCAACACGAACCGTACCGAAGACTTACTATATAGTCGCACTCATCCTCACGACGTCTTATCTTTCTATTTCCTATTCCTAATCCTAACCCTCTACCCAACAATCTAGGCTTGTTTCAGTGACATAACCTGTAGCTCTGATACCAACCTATAGCGCCCTCCAAACCCGGGTCAGAAGTTTGGGGTCCATAACACATATACAATATATAAACCTGAATAAGAAATATTATTTACAATGACCCTGCTTTACATAACCACGGATCGCAACAGGTTAAAGTATGAAAACAAGCCACAATCCTAACCTTTATTACAACGTACCAAATTCCAACTAATTTAACTTACAATTGATAATAAAATCATTCTTACAATCTGACTATCTCTATATCGCATTAAGCTTCTGCTAGCTCGATTCAACTCAACTGGCACCTTAGCCCGCACTTTGGACCGAGGAACTTCACTATCATCCATATTCTTTTCAACTGTAAAGTATATAAAAGAATCGCAAGGGTGAGCTAACTAGCTCAGCAAGTCATAATAGTGATAACTGAGGTTAAACAATGATCAAATGAAATGATTCAAAGGAACCAAATTTCTTTTAACTAATCATTAGAATTGGATATTCATTTTAAGTTTTAAAAACCAAGGTTAGGCTGCTGATCAGTCACGCACTAACCCCGAGCAAGCACACAACACTGCTCTAATTACTGGATCCAAGGCACACATTGGCCTTACTTGACCATTGGTATGGTCTGACCACGAATCTGGTCCACATATATAAAAACTATCCAATCCTAAAGCAGTCCAATATGATAACAATATGATTCAATAAAACAAGATTATAATCGATGATGGTTAAATATTTGCATAAAAATGTAAGGAAACTCATGGATATCTCAAGGGTATATCCGGTATGTATAAGAAACGGTTTTTAGTTTGAACAAGGGTCAGGTATCAGACCAGTAATGATTTTTCAGGATATGGTTCTTTGATGTTATAAGAATGATTGGAGTATAAAAGTTCCTGTGTTTTCAAATCATTCTCTTTCAGTGGTTGGTGTTTGGTAATTATATCTTTGAAGAGTAGTATTATATTTGTATGGTTTGGTGTCTGAGGATCAACAAAGGACGGTTTGCAAAGAATAAGGCTTACGGCTCAAGATCAAGAAAGAATCAGGGTTAAGGGTAAATAGTTTGAAGCATATGCATTATAGAACAGGAGTTATGTTTAATACTAGTAACATGTTATGAAACAGTTCGAAAACATTGGTAATATATCTTGAAGAAAAGTTCAGAAATACTTGCCTTACAAGGCTTTACAACTATTACTGATCAACTCGGAGCCGACTTTGCTGCTCAGGCTCTAACGTCCAACCACTAGATCCCATTGGATTCGATTTCGACACTCAGGTCTTCCCGTTGAAACTCTACTGAGCTCGTCGACTGACCACTAGGTTATCTTTAATCCATCGTCCACTTTCAGGTTCTCGACTATAACCTACAGGGTCGAAATACCCTATGTTAGACGTCTAGGTATGCTTGACATATCCTCGATACTAATTCTTACCCAATGATATTCAAACCCGACTCGTAATTATTCATATTAGAATAACACAGAAAACAATTAGGGTTCATATTCTCGAAATCGATCCAGTGTTCATTTTCAGAAAATACCTATACTCGTCATTTTACGAAATTAGGGTTACTGTGTTTTGGTCAAAACATACAACACATCATACCATCAGGTTCTGTATAAACATACGTATATGTATTTACTTATACTCGCTCGACGTCCCGATAATCCTCGGATATGCTCTCGTATTTCCGTAGTTCGATTTTCCCGGAAATCGGGCAGCGTCCCCTTTGTTTATCGGACTACCCGTCGAAACATCAATCGACGTCAATTCAATAACGACAATCCAATTCATAATAACCACAATTCCAATACTCAGTTTAACCCAACAATCAATCCAATTACAATTTGTCAACTAAACTACATACTTGACTTAATGTAAAATCAAATTCTCGTTTCAAAAATAATTTCACGAATTAATTGATTTATTTTATGAAAATTAGGACTTAGAATAAATTCATCACCGTCGACTCACCGAAGTTCACCGTCAACGGCGGTAAAATTCGTCGGTGCCCGAATAATTCCGGGTTTCCAATACGAATTCTACCTATTATTTGCTAATAATACCCGCACAAAATATTTATTTATTTCACGAAATCAGTCAACTATTCCCTGCACAGATTATAAAGAACCATTCAATAATTACCAACTGGAAACAACCATACGGCCGAAAGGACAAAGGCCGGAGATACCAAAACCAAAATTAGGAACACAGAAGGAAACACAACACCATGATATATGCACATAAGTACATATTTAACAACAACGCAACTGGACCTCAAGCGCGTGTATCACACGCACGCTGACCACCATGCCGGAAAAGCACACGGCGGCGGCCGGAGAAAGAAAAGAAAACCCAGAGAAGGAAGCACAGAAAACACATGCACAGACTTCACATACCACCACACATATATACATACAACTGAACACACACATCGTATATATACATACGCAGCAGAACCCACACAATTAATCACCACCAGCGGCTACTCACCGGAGCAACACACGGAGGCGGCAACCGAGAAACAGCAGGGGAGAGGAGAATAAACAAGGAGGAAAAGAAATAAAAGAGAACAGAGGTAGATTCGAGAGAAACCGAGAGATTAGAGATTGATATATTAAAAAAAGAAAGAATAATTCCTTCATATCCGAGTACATGACACGTGCCCCTCTATTTGATACGTATCCCTGCTACACGACTCGGCTTCTAGCTTGCTAATTATAATTTAACGATATAAGGTATAACTAAATATTGATCCAAATAATACCAAAATAGTCTGAAAATTTTCTAAAAATCCCGAAACTAATAAAATAAAATTTTCATAATTTTTAAAATATTTTTGAAATACAACTCGTATCCCTATTTCATAATTAACGAACCGAGCTCCACTTGAAACAAACTCAGAAAATCACAAAAATAGTCTTAAAATGTTATAAATATCCCGCAGTTTATAAAAACATAAACTTTATAATTTTAAAATAATTTCTGAAACGTAACTTATACCCGCTTATAACAATTAAATGAATCAACGCACGGTGAAATTAATCCCAAAAATTCCCAAAATAATTTTAAAATTCTCGGAATATTCCAAACTTAAATAAATACGAGTTTCATAATTTTTGAAGAATTATAGAATTAAATATGGATTTTGCAAATAAAAGCATTCAGAAAATCATTTAAAAATAAATAATTAATAAAATATTGGTTTCTCAATTTTATAAAATCTTAAAAATAACTAATGTAATTGTAAAATCATAAAAACAATTTTAGAGACACTCCAAGTATTTACGTAAATAAATTTGCACCAAATTCACTTTTTGAAAATGAAAACTATCCAATACGATCCTATAATTAATCACACGAACAATCCAGTATATTACAAATCACACATCAATAGTCAAACAACACATAGCTGTCAAAACCAATACACATATTTTATTTATTTAATACTTTCCATAAATACATAAAGAAATAATTCAAAAATACACGAGTCGTTATATCCTTCCCCCTTAAAAGGATTCTGTCCTCAGAATCTGGTCTAACTAATTAAGTGAGGATATTTGTCAAGCATATCTGACTCAAATTTCCAGGTAGACTCTTCTATTCAAGGATTTCAAACGTATTCACAATAGTTATACACTCATTTCCAAAGACTCGCCTTTAACGATCAAGAATTTGGATCGATTACTATATGCAAAACAACTTGGACCAGAGCCTATTGGCTCCTGATCAACCACTTGGTTCGAATCAGACACTTATTGCCCTAACCTTGACAGGAAAAATACACTATATGTACATACTGTCATGATGGTAACATTAACTCATGAACAATTTTGTCTATATTTATCAATACCTCGAATGGTTTACTAATTTTAGGACTTAGCTTGTCACTTCTACTCAAACTTATCCAATCACTTTCAAGATGACACTTTTACTAACACTACTGGTTCTATTTCTATATTCAAACTTTCTCTCGATACAATTTCGTCTTCTTTCTTTGTCTACTCCGAGCTGCTTTAATCAATATTACTATGCTCTTGGTGTGCCGATTTAACTTAGAATTTGACAACCTTCTTTCTCCCGCTTTATTTTAATAGAAATGGGAAACTACACTTGCGTTCACATGAAGCTTGATAAAGTGGCATTCCAAAGCTGACATCGCTGATAAATGATCGTTCTAGTGTTTCCTTAAAACTTCACCTCTCAACATATCTTACATTTCCTAAATCATTTCCTTACTTTGACTCTCCACATAAGGATGTTAGACGGTGCTCGTTTTCCACTTAGTTTCTAAACGTTTAAGCATCTCTTATCATTTTTCATCAGTTAAGGCTGAAAAGTAGTCTTATATATTCACGTATTATCACCTTTAAGTATTAAAGCTTCAGATTCCACTCTTTCCCATTCGTCTATTAATTTCTCGGTGGTCTTAATTACATCCAATCTTCTCTGTCGGCATAATGCATCTGTTACCATACAGCTTTGCCTAGGTAGTTGTTAATGGATTAATTCAGAATCTTTTGTTAACCCTAGTCAAAATTTCATTCTTGAAGACTCAACGTATAGTTGTTTTCCTTCTGATTTTAAGAGAAAAATCCTTGAGCATCCCACACAGATTTTCTTATTCCTTAAGTAGCTGAGGATGTTATCAATAAATACAGTTTGCTTATCCAAGTACTCCTTATACACCACGTTCCTTAATTCCTTATAGCTACCTGATACACTCGTCATTTCACCTAATATCACCAGAGCTTGTAATGCTCTTAACTCACTTTAATCGTAATCTCTGATATTTTCTCAGGTCAGATTTTAAGTTAATTCTCAATACATAACACACTTCTTAAATTAGTTCTTATAAGTAATCAATTCTTTATAGGGTCTCACTTCTTCTTATTCATTGTTTTGTTAAATTCCCGATAATCAGTACATACTCTTATAATTTCATTCCTTTTCTCCATGAATCTCACTGGTACCTTTCACGATTCACTTCTTGTAAAACCATTCCCTGGGTCTGCCTTATCCATTAGGCCTCCAATATTTCACCTTAATTCCTTGACGTGTCCAACACTTTCTAATCCATTTTGAAATATCCTTCTTATACCTGGTTATCGCTGTTTTTCTTTTATTTCCATATATTTTGGCATCTCTTTAATAGAGTATATACTTTATACTATGAATTCCCTGTGGCATTTCATATCTTAATTCTTCTACTTGTATTTTCCAAGTGCTGGAGGAGAACCTTGGGATATCATGATCATTCTCCTGGGCCCATAAATTTCCTCTCACTACTGCTAACATCGTGATCCATTATCTTCTCTTGACATTTTATCTTTCCCTTCACAACTTCAACTGAAAGGTCACACTATCCATGTTTCTTCCTTTTGGATTATGAACTTTAGCTTCCAATTCCAACTTTGAGAATCCTATAGTTAATCCTTCTGGTGTAGTCTCTATGTTTGTTCTCTCCTTTTTGTTTATCGCTTGCCACTACATTTGTTTTTCTCGTGAATACTTACTTCAACCTCTTATGGTCCGTAGATCTTACACCTTTCTTCATACATATCATGTCTCCCCATTTTTCAAAACAAATATTATTACTGTTAGCCCTAATGATGAGTAGGATACTTCTGCTCATAAGATTTCGGTTGTCTGGGTGCATATACAATAACTTTATTATACCGCATCAACACACATCCTACTCCTTTATGAGAAGCATCACTATAAACTACCAAATCTCCTTGATATCTTCAAAGTGATAAAGCAGGTACTATAACCATTCCTTCATTTAACTCTACAAAACTTTCTTCACCCTTCTCCATTTCATACTCACTTATTGCTTTTTCCTAATTAGCTTCATCAAAGGTATTGCAATACACGAGTCGTTATAGCTACCATGCATGTATCCTTTTAGAACAACTTTTCCTGTAGATTTGCTTACAACTTCACAGTGTTCTTCAAAGAAATCCACATGATAACCTCTGTCACAGATTTGACTCACACTCAGCAGATTGTGTTTAAGTCCTGAGACCAGAGCTACTTTTTCAATGATGACATTCCCAAGATTGATATTGCCATATCCCAGAGTTTTTCCAATGTTGCCATCTCCATAAGAAAGACCTGGGCCAGCTTTCTCCACAAAGTCTGATAGCACGGCTTTATTTCCAGTCATATGTCCTGAACATCCACTATCCAGAACTAGAATGTTCCTCCTGTTGCCCTGCAATCATAAAGACCACTAATGATTAGTTTTAAGGACCCAGACTTGCTTGGATTCTTTGGCCTTTTTAAGTTTGTTAACATTTGCAGCGGATTTAGCATCAGAGTTTATGTTAACAGTTTTCTTATCAGAATTTGCAATATCAGACTTTACATCAGAACTTATACTAAAAGATATAATGCTAACTTTCTTTACATAAGGTTTTATTTGATAATGATCATAGTACAAACTATGATATTCCTTACAAGTATAATGGAATGCCATAAACTACCACAATGAAAACAAGGATTTTGTGGCTTATATCTAACAGACTGACTCTTAACTCCTGATTTTGAAGGTAAGGAGTTTATATTCTTATTCTTCCTGCAAAAAGAAGCCAGATGGTTAGAATTTCCACAGTTATGACATGTTTTTCCAGGAGCATTAGGAACAGGATTATAATTGTTACTTTTGTTCACACCTTCCTTTCCATTCCTATTTTTCCTAGGTGGTTTTCCCTTGTTTACATTCTTAACATCTTTCAGCTTATGCTTAAGCTGCTTCTTAGTCATTAAGCCTATGTTAACTTCAGTTGGCTTATCATGTTTAGGTTTCTCAGAAGTTACTTTCTCCTTAACTTCTGATTTATCAATATCAGACTTTACAGTTACAAACTTAACAGGAATTTACCTTTGGTTTTTGTTTAACAACTATAGGCTCAGTTTCTATAGTTCCCTTACTGTTCTTATCATCTCCATAACCTAAGCCCTCTTTCCAGTTTCCACTACTAAGAATATCCTGAGTTACTTTACCAGAGTTAGTCCAGGTCCTGATAATCTCTCTTTCCTTTTCTAACTCAGTTTTTAGAGATTCATTCATTTTTAACACTTCATCCCTAACATAAAAGGCATCATCTCTATCTTTCTAAGTTTGATGGAATATGACTAACTCTTTTTCTAAATAATCATTCCTCTTTTATAAGCAAGATTTTTAGAAGTTAATCTTTCACATGTTAAAGTTTGATCTTTATAACTAATGAACATGGTTTTAAGATATCTTCTCAACTCAATAATATCATCAGTATGAAAGGCATAAGTAGTTTGAGGTACCTGTAAGTCAGCAGTATCAGAACTGCTATCAGCATTTGCCATCAAGGCATAGTTTTCCTCATCCTCAGAATCTGAAGCATCTGACCAGCTTTTCTTCTTTATGATAAGAGCCTTGCCTTTGTCACTTTTCCCTTTTCTGCAATCTGGAGATATGTGGCCTTTCTCACCACAGTTGTAGCATTTAACATTTGAGTAATCTCCTCTGTCAGACTTTCCTCCTTTGCCTTCAGATTTTCTGAAACCTTTCTTATCAGAACTTGCACCTTTCCTGGAAAACTTCTTTCCTCTCCTGAATTTCCTGTATGTAATCTTTGTGATCCCTTTCACCATAAGAGCACACAGCTTCATCATCTCTTCATCAGGGTCTATCTCATATATACTTTCAGTTTCTGAGTCATCATCACTATCAGAACTTGAAGACTCAGTATCAGACTTTGTGATGAGAGCCTTTCCCTTGCCTTTCCTTGAGGCAGCTTCTTTGGGAATTTCCTCCTCAGCCACAAAAGCAACTGTCCTTGACTTTCTTCCATTCCTCTTGCTTCTTTGTTCCATCTCAAGTTCATGAGTCTTGAGCATCCCATAAATTTCATCAAGAGTTGTTTCCTCAAGGGCATAGTTGTCTCTTATTATTGTGGCCTTCAAATCTCATCTTTCAGGAAGAGCTAACAGGAATTTAAGATTTGAATCTTCAATATCATACTCTTTGTCAACTAGTGACAAATCATTCAAGAGTTTGATAAATCAGTCATATAAATCAGTTAATGACTTATCGGGCTTTGAGTCAAAGTGCTCATACTCTTGAGTAAGTATAATCTTCCTGTTCTTCTTGATTGAATCAGTTCCCTGACACCTTGTTTCCAAAACATCCCATATCTCTTTTGCAGTCTTGCATTGAATTACCCTGTTTGACATGACATTATCAATGGCACTATGCAGCAAGTGTCTTACCTTTGCATCCTTCACAATCGATGAGATATCTTCAGCAGTGTAATCACTTTTCTCTTTTGGTACAGACTTTGCTGGCTGACCTGCAACTTCCATAGAGAGTATGTGGTCCTTCATAAATCCTGTCGAGATATTCTGGATCTGTAGCTTCCAGAAACATAGCCATCTTCACTTTTCATATGGAATACTCAGAAGGTTTCAACATGGGAACTCTTATAGTCTCATATCGACTATGGGTTATGGTTTTTGGAGGTTCTTCGGTTTTGGTAGGCTTGGTTGGAGTTTCTTCTTCAGACATGATTGTTTTTGGATTTTAAACTGTTTGTGTGTTAATAGATAGCTCTGATACCACTTGTTAGGTCATACACACTGTAGTAGGGGGTTGAATATAGTGTTTAGCACAATCAAATCAAATATAAGAACTCAACTAACAGAAAACAGATTTTATTCAACACAATAAACTCTGTTACAATATGGAATTGTCCTCTCTCAGTGATGAACAAATTATCACAAGAGCTGCTAGAGTTACAAAGAATAATAACTTCGATAATCGTAACACTTATAGTGTAAACTCTATGCATGTGTTTATATACTACACAGTTACAAGATAATCTTCTAATTGATATGGAATATAATTCTGCTTCCTAAAATATATCAACTAGTTATCTTTTTTTCCAAGTATTCTATTCTTTATAGAATTCCTTCTTCATGCACAATTCTTTCTGTCTTAGTCTCGATCTTCTTTCCTTTCAATCAGCCGCCTGCCTTATGTGAAAGTCATCTTAAGTCCTGATATTATCTCCTGATAAATATCTTCTGATCACTTAAGTTCTGATAACTTAAGTTCTGATATCTTAAGTTATGTCTTCAGTATAAGTGCTGATTTCCAGTTAAGTATTGATTTGTCCTGTTAGGTAAGATCTGAAAACTAAACACAAATCATATTACACATGACATTATCAAATATATCTAACAAGTGAATTTAAGGATTTAGAACTTGCCATGCTAGCATAGGTTCATGTATTTATTATGCATGATTCGTGGGTAATTTTAACCATCTTACTTGCCCTATGTAATCAAGATAGATAATTTGTGCTTAAACCATTATGTTGTCAAATTCTATAGACATATAGGGTCTCAATATAATTGGTGTATATTCAGCTTCTATCTCTTTTGTGGATTTCTGGTAGTATGGTATTCGTACAATGAAAATTGGCGTTTATCAAGCTCGTGTTATCTGATTAGTGTCATCACCATTGCATGCTAAGGATAAGAACAATAAGGCTATTGAATGAAGTATTTAATGAAGTTAGAATCCCATGTTTGTCATATATATCAATTCAATCAATCTTATTCTCTTAGTTATAATTGTTAGTTAATTCTTAGTTATAAACAACCTCAATTTGTTATTGTCTTAGCATAGAATTATAACCATACATTGTTGCTTAAGTGCATTAATTAATTAGTTAACCAAAGCCAGTCTCTGTGGGAATGAACTAGAAAAGATTCTATACTACTTGCGAACTCGTATACTTGCATGTATATTTAGCGCGTGTTTAACGACTAACAAGTTTTTGGCGCTGCTGTCGGGGACTGCAGTGTTGATTTATAGTTTATGTGCTTTCCATCAGTGGTCGTTAAAGTTCATTGACTCGGACATTGTTACTTATTTGTTTCCTTGTCTTATTTCAGGTACTCTAGAGAGGGTGTATGCATACGCGTTCGCATACTCGGAAGAGAACTCTGGATAAAGCCGATGAAGAAGTTGTGGTAGTTCGAAAGGAATTTTTTGAAGAAGAAAAGAAGGTGGAAGAAGAAGAGAAAGTCGAGGAACTAGCTTTAGTAGAGATGGGTGATCAAGCAGAAAATCCTAAGGCTTTGATGGACTATTCTCACCCTAAGATCAATGACATTCAGTCAAGCACCTTCAGGCCAGCCATCAGGCTAACATTTTTGAGATCAAGTCAAGCACGATTCAGATGATATAGAACTCGGTTCAGTTTGGGGGTTCTCCTACTAAAGACCCCAACATGCACATCAAGGATTTCATCGAGATCGGTGACACTTTCAAGTTCAATGATGTGACTGAAGATGCTATCAAGTTGCGACTCTTCCCGTTCTCTCTGAGGGACAAAGCTAAGTGCTGGTTACATTCTCTACCAGTAGGGTCTATCACCACTTGGGAAGATCTTGCTCAAAAGTTTCTCACTAAATTCTTCCCTATGGCGAAAATTGCTGCAATCAGGAATGCTCTTACTCAGTTTGCTCAGCAAATTGGAGAATCTCTGTGTTAGGCTTGGGATCGATATAAGGAGATAGCTAAGGAAGTTCCCACACCATAGTATGCCTGATTGGATGATTATTAACTGTTTCTACAATGGATTGGGTACTACTTCTAGACCCATGCTTAATACAAAATCAGGAGGAGCCTTGTGGGCTAAAAGCTACGATGAAGCTTATGAACTTATTGAACTGATGGTTGCTAATGAGTACCAGAATCTTTCCCAAAGACTGACTCAGGGATAGGTAGCAGGAATTCTGGAGTTGGATGCAGCAAATGCTATAGCTGCCCAACTTAAGGCTTTGACGATGAAGGTGGACACTTTGGCTAATTATGGAGTTAATCAAATCACTAGTGTTTGTGAGCTTTGCGCTGGTGCCCATGAGACTGATCAGTGCATAATTTCTAGTGAATCAGCTCAGTTCGTGAGCAACTTTCAGTGTTCGCAGCAACCTGTGCCAGCCACTTATCATCCCAACAACCGCAATCATCCTAATTTCAGTTGGAGCAACGCTCAGAATGCGGTTCAATAGCCTCATCAGCAATATCCAGCTAAGCAGTAAAACCCCCCTATTTTCAGCAACCACAATATGCACCAAGATAACAACTCCAGCTGCAACAAGCTAATGAAAAATCTGAACTAGAGGTGTTGAAGCTTATGTGCAAAAGTCAAGATGTTTCTATCAAGATATTGGAAAATCAAATTGGGCAAATTGCCAATGCCTTGCTAAATTGTTAGCCTGGTACACTACCTAGTGACACTGAAGTGCCAGGAAAGGGGGAAGCTAAGGAGCAGGTAAAGGCAATCACTTTGAGGTCTGGAAAGGTTGCGAATCCCGGACAAATCAAGCGTTGACTGAAGAAGCTGGGGCAAAAAAAGAAGTAGAGCAGCAGGAAGTAGAAGTGGAACCAAGGAAGACTACTATTGAGCACACTCCTCTAGAGGGTAATACATGGGAGAAACAGATCTATTCTCCACAGCCTTTTCCTAAGCGGCTGCAGAAGAAAAAGTTGGACAAGCAATTTGAGAAGTTTCTGGAGGTGTTCAAGAAACTTCATATCAATATACCTTTCGTTGAGGCTCTTGAGAAGATGCCTAGTTATGCAAAGTTTATGAAAGGTATTCTCTCTCAGAAAGTGAAGCTAGATGATTTAGATACAATCGCTCTTACGGAGAAATGTAGTATTGTGCTGCAACAGAAGTTGCCTCCGAAGCTTAAAGATCTAGGAAGCTTCACTATTCCGTGTACTATTGGAAAAGTGTCTTTTGATAGATGCTTATGTGACTTGGGAGCTAGCATTAATCTAATTCCCTTGTCAATCTTCAAGCAGTTGGACTTACCTGATCCAAAACTGACTTATATGACCTTGCAGTTGGTCGACCGTTCTATTACATATCCGCGAGGTATTGTGGAGGATGTCTTGGTCAAGGTTGATAAACTCATCTTCCCTGCTGATTTTGTAATTTTTGATTTCGAGGAGGATAAAAAGATTCCCATAATCTTGGAAAGTCCTTTCTTGGAAACTGGCCGAACCTTGATAGATGTGTAGAAGGGTGAGCTCACAATGAGAGTGCTGGATCAGGATGTAACTTTTAATGTGTTCAATGTTATGAAATTTCCTACGGAAAATGAGGAGTGCTTAAAGGTGGAGTTGGTTGTTTCTGTGGTTACATCAGAACTTGATCAATTGCTAAGGTCCGATGCCTTAGAAAAAGCCTTATTGGGAATTTCAGATAGCAAAGATAAAGAAGGTGAAGAACAATTGCAATATTTGAATGCTTCTCCCTGGAAGAGGAAGATTGATATGCCTTTTGAATCTCTTGGAATGGAGGAATTAAACAAAGCTCCTAAACGCCTCAAGCCTTCTATTGAGGAAGCTCCCACTCTTGAGCTTAAGTCTTTCCCTGAGCATTTGAGGTATGCGTTTTTAGATGATGCATCTACTTTACCTGTTATTATTGCATCTGACCTTTCAGGTAGTGACGAGGAAAAGCTCATGAGGATTCTGAGAGAATTCAAATTGGCAATTGGTTGGACTATAGCAGATATAAAGGGAATCAGCCCTTCTTATTGCATGCATAAAATTTTGCTAGAGGAAGGTAGCAAACCTACGGTCAAGCAGCAAAGACGACTTAATCCAATCATGAAGGAAGTAGTCAAGAAGGAAATTCTTAAGTGGCTAGATGCAAGAATCTGTTATTCCCTAATAATACAACAAGAATTACAGAAGGGGGTTGAATGTAATTCTAGCTATTTTTTCAAGATTTTAAAAATTGTTCTAACTGAATATATATAAGTGTTTGATTTGTAGAGTGCGGAATGAAAGAATTATATAAATCAAAACTCAAAGTAATAAAAACACAAGCTTTTAAAACTTTCTGGGGGATTTGAATGTATCTACCAGATATATATATATATATCGGTTTGAGAACTCTGTGTAGCTTAAAATGGCTCACAACTGCTTTACAAGTAGAACAAACAAACTACAGAGAAATTCTTGACAAGTACAGCTTTTTCTATCTCTCTTTAAAATGTGTTTGCTTAATTGAATATTCTACTAGCTACACTTGGTTTATATATCACCAAGTTTACATGACAATAAGACAAGATAATAAAACAAAACATATCTAGTCTAACTCCATGCTGTTTCACTACTCTATTCCAGCATCTTTGAATATCTTCACAATTGCATGGAAATGGTAATGCTTATTTGTTCTCAAATTCCTGCTTAACAGGCTGCCACATTCCTTTTGCAAACATCCAACGCATGTGACTGTGTTGTCACTGTCAACAGATATTTGAATTTGATCATCCGTCGGGTACATGTTTGTCATCCGCCGGGAAGCTTTGTTGATCATCTGTCGGGTAGCTTTGTTGATCATCAGTCGGGTAGCAATTTATCACTTAATTCCATTTCACTTATACAGAATTACAAGACATCTCATATTTACAATTAATCAACCTATTCTGCATGTCCATTAGTAGTCAACATGAATCATATACTCCTACAGAATCTACACAAAGTTGTTTGCAGAAATATGCTACAATACTTATTTGTTACATAAGCTACTCACCCGGTGGATGTCAAATTATCATCCGTCGGGACTATATTAAATCATCCGTCGGGACTACATTTGATTATCCGTCGAGTGCTATAAAATTCACTAAGTTAAATCTACTAAGGCGTTTTGTTTAATTTATCATCAAATTCATAATATACTCCTAACAATCTCCCCAATTTATGTCTACTGGAATTATAACCATAAATTAAGAGAAACTTGATGATAACAAAACATCCTAAAGATACAAATTAAAAGGTAGTAAATAAAACTGATAAGTGCTACAATATTTACTGAAAATTAAACAAAGAAAAGTATAAAAAGAATTCTCACAATCAATTTTCAAGGTGCTCCTCTAGTCTGAGCAGATAAATCTATTTCCTTGATTGTCTGGATTTCTTCCCAAGCCTGCTGTTATTCTCTTCTATCTAATTTTGGAGTTGTCTGTGGAATTCAAGTTCATCAGCTTCAAATAAATCTAACATTTATTGCATTTCCAGTAGAGTCTCATTGTTAGAGATACTTAACTGGTCCTCCAATCTGAAAAATCTTCAACTCCCTTATCATCCTTGAATTCCATCAGCCAATAAGGCCTCAAATGCACTCTCTTTCCTGTGAAGGAAATTGATAGAGTTTTTGGAAGTGCATTTTTGGCTTTATTACTCCTTAGCTCTTCTATCCTTTTTAAAACCAATTTCCTTGCAGTTACATTGAACCCAAAGTTCTTCTTGAAGGATGAAAAGACTTTTATCATAACAGATTGGCTTTCTTGAAGAATCCTGTGAAGTGGCCATGTGATCTCTTTCCTTCCCTTGTATTTGAATAACAGCCTTTCAGGAAGATGTTTATGAGCATCAATCCCTCTTACTTCTTCCAATTCATCTAAGTAGAGGTTTATGTCAGAGAACTCCTTGTTGTCACAGATGTATAACAGATCTTCCTTATTGACTGTAGATTGAGATTTGGTTAGGGTCTTGGATCTAAGAGTCACAGGCTTCACTTTCTTGATTGCTCTAGTCTTTGTCTTCTTTGGCTTGTTGAAGATAGGAAAATTCAGCTCAGGAGTTGGCAAATTATCCAAGTCTACTGGCTCATCCTTTGGAATTATGGGCTCACCATGAATATTCCTAGTTGGATCCACCACCTTGAATTCTTCAAATACCACTGAGGGTTTTGATGTCTGAGTTGAAGTTGTAGACTTTTTGGGAATATAGTCTTCCATTTCCTCATCATTGAAGTCCAATTTTCTCTTGATTCTTTGCTTGTACCTTGGTTTCTTTATCTGTTGGAATTCCTGTTGCATTTTCTGATCTTGAGGTTCAGCAATCATAGATGGTTGTGCAGAAATCTTAGTTGTAGTCTTCACAGCTTGAAGTTTGGCCAAGATAGCAGCTTTCTCCTTCTTTTATTTCAGCTTCTTAGCATATAAGGCAGCCTGCTTCTTTTCTTGCCTGATTCTTTCCTTCTTTTCCTTCTTAGCTTCTACAAACAGAGGGTGTCCAGCCACCACACAAATTTCTTTACCATTTCTATGGATTTTGGCAATTCTTCTTTTAAGTGCTGAATCAGTAGGATCTTTGAAAAATGCAATTGACCTAGTCAACAGCTTCTTCTCATCTGGCCTAGGTGTCTCAAACACAGTATCCATAGGATTTTTGTCTAAAAACTTTGAGTAGTTTCTTTTAGGCTACATGACCAGATTTGCCTTTGGAGACTTTATGCAAGATGTTTGACCCATTTCCAGATAGTTCAAACTCATCTCATTCACAAAAATCTTCTTGACTTTAGAGTGATGATTAAAGATTTTGTCTGATTTCTGAATTGGTACAAATTTCTGTTGAATTTCTTCATCTATTCTTCTCCATTTTTCTTGTAGTTCCTTCTCAGCTGCTGCTACATCAATCTTTAACATTTTGTCATTTGATTCCAGTTTTGTTGCTGCCAGATTAATGATGTCAATGATGTCCATGGCTGGTGGCTTAGTGAAAGCAATTGTTGGCACAATTACTTTGCTGACTTGAATGTTGAGCTATTTCTCCCCCTCACTTGATGAGTCTTTCTCCCCCTTTTTGTTAGCATCAAGTTATTGAGTGGAAAGGAGTTGAGCAACCACCAAATGTTGGAACAGAGCAGTCTGAGTTTCTTGGTTAGCAAGTATCTTGGCCATTGACTTCTTCACATCAGATAATCTAGAGTCCATGGCCTCAACCTTTCTATTGAGATCAGCTTCCTTCTCCCTTTTTGAGTTATCTCAGTCATGGTGGTTCCAGGAAGTCTAGCATCCAACCTGGCTATGAAATCATGTTTTACTTCAGAAATTTCTTACTTGATTTTATCCACACTTGGACTGTGTTGGAGAGCTTGAATCTTATGCAGCTGAAGAGCTTCAAGATGTGTTGTAAGTAGTCTCTTTGTGCTGGCATTTGTAGATGCTTGAAAGGCTGTTTGGGTGTCATAAATGAGCTTGAATAGTGTGGATTGGAGACATGAGTAGGAACATTCTTTAGTTAGCATCCAGGCAGGAATATCTGCATCTCCTCCTATGCTCAAGCTGTCTTCCTCATCATCCCCACCAGCATCCCCAAATGAGTCTTCAGCTAGTTCAAAATCACTTCTAGTAGTTGAAGGCATAGCAGTGATTGCATCCTTTGCTCTTTGTAGAGATTGAGTAGCGTGCACTAAGTTGAGCATCTTTTCAGCCTCCTCATTGCCCTATACAGCTAGAGTTTGATAAGCTGTAACAGGATGAGTAAATGTCTCAGCATCTAGGGAAACAGAATCTATGATAGCTTGATATTCTTGCTGAAATAATCTTTTCATTTCTGCATCACTGACATTCATTGACTCACTAGCAATGGTGTCCATCCTTATCTCTCCAGTACCTGCATTTCTCTATTCTTCTCTCTGTTTTTGCATCAAGGACTCCCCTTGGCTTCCCACACTCACACCCTCACCTTCACCATCTAAGGTGGGACTCCCCTCACTCACTTTTTCCAGTCCTGAAGAAATGGACTGCATTTGTTCACTCATTTTCTCTCCTTTTTCCTAGGAGCAACCCAGCCTCTCACTCAGTTCACTCCCTTCCCTCAATCCTAAGTGTGATTGTACTACTACTAAGTCCTCTACACTTGTGATAATTGAAGAAATTTGAAGTTGTGCAAAGACTCCCAACGGATAAGGAATATACATCGGGGTAGTAGTTTGGCTAGCCGACGGATGACTGCTGTTAGGCACATCCGTCGGGATACAATCACTACTCGACGGATGAATGATATCCACCGGGATAGAAGAAATGAATGAGTTTGGAGTGGAGACTATTATAGACTCTGTGCCGATTGATGAAAATTTGGACACAGATGTCTCAATAGGCTCAGAAAGAATTAGCAAGTGAGCCAATAAATCATCTAAAAGATGATGCTCACTTGCTTGAATTTTTGGCTTCTCCAATAGAGTTAAAGATGGAGAATATGGGAGTGATGTATTAATCATGTCTACATCCAATGAGTTTGTAGGTGAATTTGGTGTTTCAGGTGCTTATATCACTAAAGATTTTGGATGTGACTCCACATTTACTGGAGCCACATCAACCTGAATTTGAGATGGTGCAGTGACTGAGTCTATTGCTTCAGTTTGCACTGTGAGTGTTCCCTGTGCATCCCCAAGGGTTTTAGATCTTTTCTTTCTAGCATAAGTCTGTGGTGAACTTGTGTCCCTAACCCTTTTGATCTGTGCTCCTGGTTGGGAACTTGTTTCAATAGTAACATCCTTTTGGGAGGATGAAACTAGAAGTGAGCTTATTTCCTTATTAACAACCATAGTTTATTGGGAAACTGTGGTGTGGCTAGGCTTAGGTACACTCATCTCACCAGCCTTATCCTTAGGATTTCTTTGATTTTCACCCTTTCCATTACCTTGTTCACTCTCCTTCACACTCCCCTCTTTGTGTTTAGTAGATTTTGTAACTGATTTCTTTTGAAAGAAACCAGAGGGGGCTTTCTTAGTTTTGGATTTTGAAATTGTTGGTTTGGTAGCTTGGGTAGGCATCTTTTGGGTCATTGACACAGATGCCATAGCTACACTTGAAGGCAAAGAAATGTGTGAGGTTGGAAGAGTCGAGATAGTGGTGCTTACCTCACTTACCTGAGGTCCCTCCATGATTGGAAAGTAATGGAGGGGAACCTCTTTGTGGTGACTTTCCCTGTTGAGATCAGCGATGACTCTCCTTTCTTGAACCCAACAATTTAGCTTGTTGGTTGGGTTCTCAACAGTAATATTCTCAATAAGATGGTTAGCACGCATCATAAAGAATCTAGTATAATAGACATTTTTACCTAGGGGTGAGCGCAGTGTGGGCGGTACAGTTTTTTCCTCAAACCGCAAACCAAACCGCACATGCGGTTTGATCAAATTTCCAAACCGCAACCGCACCGTGTACCCTCAAAAACCGCATAAACCACACCACAAAAATACGGTGCGGTGTAGTGCGGTTCACTACGGTTTGTACATTATAAGTTCGAAAATTTTAAATATATACAAAACTTAAATTAATTAAATTTCTGAATAATATAACAAAGTCGCCAATATTCTTCAATAATACAAATTAGAAATTTCACAATGTAAAGTTTAACGTAGAAGCTTGGCTCGGCAATTAAATGAGTTCACTATTAAATAGGTGGCTTTGTAATAGGTGGCTTTGTACCGTGTGTCTCATTATTTTTGAAGAAACACAAATAGAATGATGACCACGCAACAATTGATCTTGTAGAAACAAGATGATCACTAAGCAAGCACTCCTACTCCTAGTATGTTAAATGAAATCAAACTTAATAAATGGAATCATGAAATATAACTATTATATATATATTAAATATTGCGGTGCGGTGCGGTTTGAAACATATTTCAGAAATTTAAAACCACAACCCGCACCGCACCGCGCAGTTTATTAAAAATTCAAACCGCAACCGTACCACGAAAATTTAAAACCGCGTTTTACGGTGCGGATTGGTGTGGTGCGGGCGGTTTTTGCGGTTTGTGCGGTTTTCTGCTCACCCTTACTTTTACCTCTCTTATTAAGTTCTCCTAACTTATACCCTAACTCAAATATGATTAAGTCACTGAGATTAAAGTACTTATCAGTAACTAGCATATAAAGCATGTTATGCATGGAGATGTTAACAGAATCAAAATTGTTAATTTTACCGGAAAATACTTTAGTTACCACATCACATAGATAGCTCCATTCTTTTCTAAGACCTAGTCTCCTAATTTTACTTAACTTAGAAGTAGAAAGTGCATAGCCCATAGAATTTAGCATATTAACTATATCGGTATTTATGTGTGGAACAGTAGCAGTGTTATCTGGAATTCTAAAGCATGTTTTGACAATGTCACTATTGATGCAAAACTGCTTACCTTTAAGTGTAAAAGTTATGGTTTTGTCAGATGAGTTGTACACGTCAGATGTCCATATCTCCTCCATAACTTCACAGTAGATTGTGGGTGATTCCAGCATAGCATAACTAAGTTTACATCTCTTCACAAAGTCCATCATCTTATGAAAATCTCCAGACAGTGGAATCTCCTTATTCATAAGAGCTACAAAGTTGTTCTTTTCATAGATATATCCAGATTGAGACATGATTTTGACTACTGGTGCCATTGTTAGATAATGAGAAATTTGCAGAGAGAATATTTGCTTTGGAGAGGAAAGGAAGTTAGAGCAATTGATTTGAGAATGATAAAAGAATAGAATAAAAATGAATTATGCTTTTATACTATCTCGGAAATAAACTATCAAAAATAATAAAGTGAAGTAAAGTGACCAATCAAAATAGCCCAAAATAGTCATTTAAAAATAAATAAATTGTAAAAATTCTATCACTTATCCAACGTGTTATGCTTATAAACTGTAAGTATACTCGATGGATAACTTTCAGAGTTTTAACGGCTAAGATTGAGACAACTCGACGGATGAGGATAAATCAATTATCCGTTGGGTTATAAAATAATTCAGAAAAGTAATTGATTTTTATTAATAGATAGTATTCCGACGGATGATCAAACTTGATGGATAATGAGCATCCGTCGGGATGTAAATTTTGACTTAGCCAAAATTTCATCCAAATCAGAAAAATCAATTAAGTTTATGGATGCATTATAACTTGCAAATATATCTGAAATAATTCAAGAATAATTAAGCATACCTAGCTCACTTACCAACCTTGAAAAGGTGGATTCATCAAGTGGCTTGGTAAAGATATTTGCAAGCTGCTTTTCACTTGGAACAAAATGAAGTTCTACAGTACCATTTATCGCATGTTCCCTAATGAAGTGGTACTTGATGTCTATGTGCTTTGTTCTTGAATGTTGTACTGGATTTTCAGTGATGGCAATTGCACTTGTGCTATCACAGAATATGGGAATTCTGTTCACTTGTAGACCATAGTCCAATAATTAGTTTTTCATCCACAAAATATGTGCACAGCAACTTCCAGTAGCAATATATTCAGCTTCAGCTGTAGAAGTAGAAACTGAATTTTGCTTTTTACTGAACCAGGACACAAGCTTGTTCCCTAGAAATTAACAGGATCCTGTTGTACTTTTTCTGTCTATTTTACAACCTGCATAATCTGCATCTGAATAACCAGTTAGATCAAAACCAGAATCTCTAGGGTACCGAATGCCAAGTTTTGGTGTTACCTTGAGATATCTGAAAATTATCTTAATAGCTACTGAGTGAGATTCTCTAGGGTCAGCCTAAAATCTAGCACAAAGACAAGTAGAAAATATTATATCTGGCCTACTAGCTGTTAAGTACATAAGTGAACCAACCATGCCCCTATAGCTTGATATATCCACAGACTTTTCAGTAATGTTTAATTCAAGCTTAGTTGCAGTGGCCATGGGAGTTTTTGCAGATGTGCAATCCATCAGATCAAACTTCTTTAAAAGATCATAAATATATTTAGTTTGACTAATGAATATTCCATCACTAACTTGCTTAACTTGTAAACCAAGAAAGTAAGTTAGTTCTCCCATCATGCTCATTTCATACTTACTTTGCATCAATTTGGCAAACTTTTTGCAAAGTTTTTCATCTGTAGAGCCAAATATAATATCATCTACATAAATATGAACAAGTATACTAGAGCCATTAACATTTCTAAAGAATAAAGTTTTATCAACGATACCTCTTGTGTAGTGATTTTCCAAAAGAAACTTTGATAAAGTGTCATACTAGGCTCTAGGTGCTTGCCTCAGTCCATAAAGTGCTTTCAAGAGATAGTAGACATATTCTGGAAAATTTGGATCTTCAAAACCAGGAGGTTGACTGACATAGACTTCCTCCTCCAAATCTCCATTTAGAAAGGCACTTTTGACAACCATTTGATAGACCTTGAAATTGGCATGAGCTGCATAGGCTAAGAAAATTCTGATGGCTTTAAGTCTTGCAATAGGAGCAAAGTTTTCATCAAAATCTATTCCTTCTTGTTTATAGTAGCCCTTAACAACCAATCTAGCTTTGTTCCTGACCACTATGCCATTTTCATCCATCTTGTTTCTGAATACCCACTTGGTGTCAATTGGATTCTTTCCTTTAGGTTTGGGTACCAGCTTCCATACTTTGTTTCTTTCAAATTGGTTTAGCTCCTCCTGCTTAGCTAAAATCCAATCAGGATCCAACAAAGCTTCTTCTACCTTCTTTGGTTCCTCCTTAGATAGAAAGCTGCTATGGTTGCTCTTCTTGTTTGAACTCTAGAAGATGCATAACCAATGATGAGCTCAAAAGGGTGATCTTTAGTCCATTTTCTTTGTTGAGGTAGATTAGCTCTAGATGAAGAGGCCTCATTGTTGTCTTGATATGTGACTGAGTTTTGATTATAAAAAACTCCCCCTGAGTTTGTGAATCTTTGATTTAAGAAAGGGGAACTTTCTATAGGTGATCTAATCTGACTTTTAGCTTCTCTCAATGTTCCGACGGATGATGCACTCTGTGTCCCGATGGATGAAGCTGATTGTCTCTCGACGGATAAGGAAGATTGTCTCTCGATGGATGAAGCATTTTGTAACCTGACAGATGTTGAATTATGTGCTTCATTAGTTGTAGATTTTTCTGCATTATCTATATTTACTGTTTCTTGATCACTTTCGTCATCACTGTCATCACTAACCATCTCCACATTATCAAACTTAAGGCTCTCATGGAAATCTCCATCTTACAGTCCTTCAATCTTTTTGTCATCAAATACAACCTATATTGATTCCATAAAAATGTTGGTTCTTAGATTGTAGACTCTATATGGCTTTCCCACAACATATCCAAAAAAAATTCCTTCATCTGCTTTGGCATCAAACTTCCCATGTTGATCAGTTTGATTCCTTAAGATGTAACATTTGCAGCCAAAGACTTGAAGAAAATTTAGAGTTGGCTTCCTATTCTTGAACAATTGGTAGGGTGTCATGCACTTTGCTTGATTAATCAAAGAAATATTCTGAGTGTAGCAGGCAGTATTTACAGCTTCAGCCAAGAAATATGTTGGTAACTTTAATTCTTCAAGCATTGTCCTTGCAGCTTCAATAAGAGATCTGTTCTTTCTTTCCACTACTCCATTTTGTTGTGGAGTTCTTGCTGCAGAAAACTTATGCATAATCTCATTCTCTTCACAAAATGATCTCATCACAAAATTCTTGAACTCAGTTCCATTGTCACTCCTGATTCTTCTTACTTTAAAATCAGGATGATTGTTGACTGGCCTTATGTGATTGATGATGATTTCACTAGCTTCATCTTTAGACTTTAGGAAATATGTCCAAGAGAACTTTGAGAAATCATCCATAATTACTAGGAAAAATCTTTTCCTTGAGATGGACAACACATTGACTGGTGCAAATAAATCCATGTGTAGCAATTGCAAAGGTTCTTCAATTGTTCAATCAAGCTTCTTCTCGAATGATGCTTTGATCTGCTTTCCCTTTTGGCAGGCATCACACAATCCATTCTTAGTAAACTCCACTTGAGGAATACCTCTAACCAATTCTTTCTTGAAAAGTTTATTCATGGTTTTGAAGTTTAGATGGGACAACTTCTTGTGCCATAGCCAACTTTCATCTTGACTTGCTTCACTGAGAAGACAAGTGACAGATTCTGCATTTGATGAGTTAAAGTCAGCTAGATACACATTCCCTTTTCTCACTCCAGTGAGAACCACTTTGTTGCTCTTTTTGTTTGTCACAACACATGCTTCCGAATTGAAGGTTACTGAATTTCCCTTATCACAAAGCTAGTTGATACTCAACAAATAATGCTTGAGACCATCCACTAGGGCAACCTCTTCAATGATGATATTGTCTTTTGAAATCAAGCCATATCCCACAGTATAACCCTTGTTGTCATCTCCAAAAGTAATACTTGGGCCAGCTCTCTCCTTAACTCAGTGAGCAGGGTAGAATCTCCAGTCATGTGCCTTGAGCATCCACTATCCAGATACCAAAGATTCTTTCAGTTTCCCTGCACACATCAAAATCAAATCAAGTTGATTTTGGTACTCAAGCTTCCTTGGGTCCTGCCTTGTTAGCTTTCTTCTTTGGTTTCTTAGGTTTGATCTCATTTTACTTGGGAATTTTTGATTCATCCTTAGTCATCTGAGTTGGACCTTTGAAACCAGTCATTAAAACAAAATTGTCATGCACATTTTGATTAACAGGAAAATGCATGATATTTGCAAACATGTTATTCCAGTAAGGCATGCTAAATGGCATTTGAGGCATACTGAAAGCAGCATAATAAGGATTAGGTACAAATGGCATATTAGCAAATTGTGCATTCATATTCTGAGCAGACATAGTATTCATAGGCATGGTAGGCATGGCAGTCATGTTGGAAAAAGAAGAGGGTGCAGACGTAGGAGTAGGCATGGCAAGTTTGCAATTAACAGAGAAATGATTAACACTACCACACTTTACACATATTTTTCTTGGAGCATATTTATCATGTGTGTAGTTGTTATGTTTGTTAATTCCTACTTTCCCATTTCTATTGTTTTTCTTTTTAGCTTCTGTTTTAACCTCAATCTTTTCTAATCTGTCATTCAATTGCTTGATGAACAAATGACCAACATTAACTTTCTTTTCCTCTAAAATAACCCCAATTTTTGGAATTTTTTTTTTTGAAACCCTTATGAATAGTGATTTTGCAGATTATGCTGAATAAGAAAACTTTTCATGCCACACTATGTAGGGGTTCTGTTATTGATATTCTGAGATTTTATTAGTACTCTATATGGTATATAAGTGTATGTAAAGATCGTCAGAATCCAATTCCGAACACTTTGATTTTTCCCGGAAATCCACCAGATACAGAAAGAAGTGAGTATAAGGTAACAGGATAAATAGGATTTAAATTCAAGGATTTTAAGAGGGGATCATAAAAAAGAATATAAAATATTGAGGAAGGTTTAGGGGAACCCAAGTGATAAGATCCCGGATATGATCCCTCAAACGATAAACGAGAACGAAAGTTAAGCGAACCTTATAACAGATAAGCGGTCATTAGCCAAGTAATTAGGGGTTAATCAAAGAGGTTAGTGGATGATGATGTCATCACACCAACAAGAAGAAGATAAGTGTACCAAGATGACCTAAGCTTGATGACCTAAGCATGACAAGTGGGAAGGATTGGTTGGTTGATTGTGAGCCACACATTTTTCATCATGGTAAAAATTTAATTTATTTTCAAGACAAAAGGAAGCAACCAACCAACAAATATCATAACACAAATACAAATTGAAAGTTGACTTTCCCATTTCAAGAAGAAAGCTCTCGGCTAAAACAAACCCAGCAACTTCAAACTGCCATATCTCCTTCAATACTCACTCAAATGTTGTGTTCTTTAGCTCGTTGGAAAGGTATTTAGATGGCCTACAACTCTTGTTCACAAGTCTCGTCCAAATAAGCATGGTAAGACCCTCATTTTTAAAGTTCTTTCAATCGGACTTTTAGAAACTTTAATGCCTAACTTTGTGTTCTTGATTTCTTTGGAAAGATCAAGCTTGTAGGAGGCTCCATAAGTCTTCCTAGTAACTTTCCACCCTCCAAGAAAGGTATAAATCTTCACACCCTTTAGTAATAAGTTTGAATGTTGAAGTTTGGAGATGGTATGGATGGATGAGTAGTAATTTGAATGATAAGCATGATTCGAGCTTAATTGTTAAGTAGTTTAGTTGAATTTGGAGATGTTATAATATATAATTGGATTGAGATCCTTGAGCTTATTATGACTGAAATCAGTAGCATTGATGTGTATCTTGAGTTGTTGTTGATTGGTAGTTGGATTGATATGATTTGGAATGGTAAAAATTTGGGAAATCGCGTAAACATAGCCGTCGTAATAACCGATTTACTTTAGACTGTTTTTGCTCCTAACATCAGGACCCGAGAACTCACTGTTAGGTTTTTACCATTGCCATGATTAGATAGTTCATGTTACGAGCTTCGTTTTGATATGTGGTTCGTTTGAATCCGATGTACGCTTTAGGAGAAACGACAGTTTTAAGTAACGGCATTTCGCGACCGAACCATTACCCCTCGCCTTACTTTGAAACCTTGGTTAAGGACCTTAAATGACTAATTGGGGTATGAAACATTTATGTAAAGTGTGTTAGTCAGTTGGTAAGACACTCGCGAAAGAATCTCCTTAAAACTCGTAATGGTTAATTTATTAAAAATGGTGGAGCCGAAGGTACTCGAGCGACTTAAGAGAATCATTAAGCGCAAAGCGAGCGTTAGAGTCTAAATTGGTTAAAGTATAGATTTATAAGTGACTTTGGTTTAATTCCAACTTATATGTTGCTTATAGGTTACCAGACTCGTCCCAAGCCATTTATAACGCCCAGTCGCTCAGGCAAGTTTTCTACCCGTCATACTGTTGTTGTGATGTAAATATATGTATATGCATTATCTTGTGATAAGTGCATGATTGTTATTAGCAAATTTTGCGATATATTGTAGCATGCTGATATGGTATATATGCATGTCTGTTTCGTAATCTGGTTATCTATCTGTTGATTTCAATACTTATAGTTGCGTAATACCTATGCTAGAGATAGGCAGTAGTTGCGTATACCCTTAGTATAGGGGACCCAAAGGTGAACATATTTCTAAACCGGGAGTCGATGTTCCCGAGTATATTATATATATATATATATAATTATATATATATATATATGGATATAGTTTTCAAAACTATTGATCGAATAAGGTTTATTCGATAACTTTATTTTATTTAATGAATATTATTTGAATATTCATTCGAGGACTTATGACTCTGTTTATTCTATTTAATGATTATTATTTGAATATTCATTTGAGGATGTATGACTCCGTTTATTTTATTTAATGAATATTATTTATAATATTCATTCGAGGTATTATGACTCCGCTTATTATTTAATAATATTCTTTATTTTATTAAAGAATAATGTTTCGATAATCAAACTTATTTTCGATTATTCAAATGAAGATAGTACTTTCATATAAGTATATTTTTGGTTATTTAATATCCATTTCAAGTATGAGTTTTAAAACTTCTACTTCGAATATTTTTATAAGGATTATCTTTATGAGAATATTTTTTAAATAATAATATTAAGATATTTCTAATATATCGGGACTGATTTATTTTAATAAATCAGCAGTACTCCAAATATTCTTAAAAATGTTTTCGAGTCTTCAAAATGATTTTTAAAGTTAGAGTGGACCCCAAAACTCATTTTTATATTTAAGATCTTCCTTTCAAAGGGGATTTAAATACTCGCTCAAAACCTGGGGATCCGGCTCTGTGGTGTATTTTACATTCGCAACGTGGTTACTGTTTTGAGAAAACAATTTGATTACTTGCCCAACGTTCGGGAAGTAAGTCCCTCTAATTGAGTCGGCATAAGCAACAGACCGGGGTACGGTCAATTAAAGTGTAAGTGGCTGGGTGGCAGTCCATCAACGCGTAAGAGGCCGGGTGGCGGTCCAGCACAAGGTCCTTATGTGGCCAGGGTGATGACCGGTGGGGGATTCATCCACCTACTAGTAGAAAAGGTTACTTATTGGTATCTTTGCCTGATCAGCAAGATATCGGGTTTATGCCAAAATTCTTTTCCTTGCAAAAATTTATTGGATGTTACAAATTCTGTTCATACTTTACCTGACAGAGGTTTTCCGGAAATGTATAAAGAAGATGTATATGTGGATATATATATATATCGGGTCTTAATGAAGTATATCATAACTTCATTTCCTTCAATAATACTTCAAAGATTAATCTATTCAAATCTTGTCTTGTAGTCTCATCTATGTGATGAACTGTTGAAAGCTCATTATAACTTGAACGGTGGTAGTTCAAGTAGTATTTGGAGAAGATATAAGTATATTGGAGTATCTTGTAACTTCATCTTTTAAACTTATATCTAGTAAATGATTATCTTATGCATGTCAAAGATTTTCAGATAAATGTTGAGACAAGGTTAGATATATGAGATCACCTTGCAATGATAGTTCTATACAGTTATAAACTGGAACTCTGTGTATATTATGCATTGAAGAGGACTTCCAAGATTTTGAAAAGTATATATGTATATATACTGAATATTTTGCGACTTCATCGCATTAAGATATTAAACTTGGTTCATTTCTTTTGACCAAGACTATCATGAGTACTATGAGAAGGCTCATATATTGTTAATCATTATACATATTATTTTGGTGGGCTTGCTGCTCACGCTTGCTTTCTTCTTTCATCACACAACAACAGATAAAAAAGATGAACAGGACCAAGCTCCCGATTTGCAAGCGGTTAGAAAATGTTCCGCAGTCTTCTGGAAGCATTGATGCCGCCGTAGCTGAGGTAGGAGCTACCAATAGGCTAGGTTTTCAACTATTGATGAACCAGACTTATGTATAATATGAATTGTAATAATGGCAAGGAATATGTAAATTTATTCAGAACCCTTTTAAGGTGTAACGGTTTATAATTGTGGAATATAAGAACTTGTGTTTTTTTTTAGTATTTATCTCTGAGACTATAACTTGTGGTGTGTGTGTTTATTGTGGGGTCACAGTACAGAGTAGTTAATTTTTTATTAAGATTGGGTGTTATTAAGGGAAATGGAACTCGTGACAACCCGGATCCCCGAACCCGGATTTGGGGGTGTTACAGAAGTGGTATCAGAGCCAAGCATTATAAACCTCAGAGATGATGTGACGTTAAGATAATAAGTTCACTAAGATAATAAGAACTCTTGCCAAGTTCATAGTCAGGCTACCTAACGTAGTACTGACAGTTAAAACCCTTATGGGAACCCTTATAAATATCATGATAGAAGCGTAGTTCGTTATCGTATATGGTAGCGGGACTCCGAACCCTGAGGATGAGGAGCAACAGCGTGATGATGTTTTATTACTAATTGGAGATCAGATTGTGGATCCGATAGAGCGTCCTAACGCAGGACCAGATGATGTTCATATTGAGGATGTAGCGGTTGAGGATATTGTCCTAGAAGGGATTGTTGATGGGGAGGATCCCGTGGAGGATCCTGGCAAGAATGAATAAAGGACCACTGAGGAATTGGTGACCATGGTTAGGGAACTACCAGAGGTAGGATTGGCCGGTCACTGTCGGAGGTTCGTTCAAGTTTGTAAAGATAGTAGCCCCTTTAACGCGGCTTACTCGTAAGACTGAGAAGTTCGAATGGACAGAGAAATGCGAGAACAACTTTTAAGAACCGAAGCAAAGGTTGGTGATGTTCCCTATGTTGGCATTGCCGGATAGAAAAAGGAGATTTTGTGAATTGTAATGACGCTTCGCATAAAGAATTAGGGTGCTTCTCATACAGCACAGCAAGGTAATCGCGTATGCGTCAAGACAATTAAGGAAATATAAAATTCGATATCCCCACCCATGAGCTTGGGCTCGTGGCAATAGTTTTGCCCTAAAGATTGGAGGCACTACTTGTATGGAGAGAAGTGCGAGATTTACACAAGCCATAAGTGCTCTAGTGCATTTTCACGTAGAAAGAGCTCAATATACGCCAGAGGAGGCGGTTAGAGCTAATCAAGAATTATGATTGGGAGATTCTTTATCATTCAGGGAAAGCCAATGTGGTGGCTGATGCCCTTAGTAAAAAGGAGAGACTCAAGATGATAATGTCTTTGGGAGAATTTCTAAGAGATTTTGAGAAAATAGAAATAGATATGACGGTAATCGGAGCCGATACCGAAAAGCTGTTTGAGATTGCAATACAGCCCGAATTATTGGAAAAGAACATATTATGCCAGAAAAAGTGATGAATGAAGGCAGAGAGCCAACAAATAGATAAGAGATTAATACCGAGAAAGATGATAAGGGAATAATGAGGTATTCCTACAGAATTTGGGTTCCAAATGTTCAAGAGCTTAAAGATTAAATCTTAGATGAAAGCTAGTTTGAGGAATAAGATTTAGAGCAAACCCTGAACGTTATAGTCAGGGAGGTCGCCATCAAGATAGAAGGAACCCATAACATAATGGAGTGGAAAATGAGGATTTAAAACATGTAGGATGACCCCGATTATGGGGAGAATGAGGGAACGTTCAGACTATGGAAACGGGAGTCGAGTAAGGAAAGGGGACCCGAGATGGTACTCCTATACGACAATTCATGGACCTGTCTAAACAGAACTTATACTTTTATTCCCAACCACCACCTTGAGGAAATAATGCGGTGAGAAATTCTTTCAGGTTCTTTAAGTCATTAAGCTCTTAGAGTTCCAAGGAACAAGCTGACCCAGTCGAGGCAAGAGCCTGGCTAAAGGAAATATATGAATCATTTTAGATTCTAAATGATGGACGAATCACAAAAGACTATTTTTGTCACTTACCCTCCTAAGAGAAGGGCCACCACTGGTGAAAGACCAAGAAAGGCACGGAGCCAGGGGTTAGAATAAACTGATTAAAGTTCAGTCAATTGTTTTCGGGAAAGTAATTCCCAAGGTTATGGATATAGTGTAAAAGCTTTAGAGTCAGAACAAAGGCGGACGAGTATGATGAAATATGAAGCTAAGTTGTAAAAGTTGTCAAGATTCGTTCTGATGACGAGATTCCCAGAACGATGTGATGTTTGAAGTCAATGATTAGTGGGTTCATGAAATAATGATAAGAGAAAGGAATATAAAAAGAAACTGAAGTGGAAAGGAATGTAAAGGCAATAGAGTTTAAGGAATGATAAGGGAGTTGGGTATGAGGAAACCTTAAAGACTCGTAGCAATAGAAATAGAAAAGTATGTAATCGTCAGGATGAGGGTGATTCACCATGAGTTAAAGTTGATGATTGAAGGAATAAGAGATACATATATTTTATCCCCTGTAAGTTGGGAGGATTTGAGGAAACCTTGAGATAGTTTGAAGGATAAATTTTGAGACGCGGATAGACTGAGGAGACAAGGAAGTAAGAAATTAGGAAAATTGGATGAAGGAAGTGACCTTCAAGAATGTAAAGTGTAAGACCGGTGGCTTGATACCCAGGAAGGGAGACGCCAGGTATGAGAGATATCCCAACATTGAGACGACTGTTGAGATAAACAACAAAAGTAAATACGGAATTATTAAGAAGAAGTTCACGTTGAACACGACCAATATCTTACAGAACATCCTTGTTATCGTTACCAAATCAAGCAAGAAAAGTAGATAACCGTAGTTATCTTTTGGAGGCCATATTGATTGACCTCATTTTGAATACAGATGTTATTGTGAAATTAGGCATATACTATCGAGGTGGGAATGGTTGAATAAGACACCCTCATCAGGGATATATGACTTGATTTATCCATGGAAGGATGCATGTACCTTTTTAAAGGTGGCATTAAAGATAGAACATCGGTAACTTAAAATGAATCCTAGGGGAATGCATAAAGGTTGGCATTCCACCCTTAATAGGGACAACATGAGTTTTGACAGTATGAATTGGAAAGGATCAAGGTAGCAACAACCTTTAAAGATCAGTAAAGAAATTTTTCAGAAGTACATAAACAATGGTTCTAGTATTAGTAAAGGGTATTTCGATATGCCCTGTATCTAGGGAATACAGGAGGAACGATTCAAGGATAACCTTAGAGGTTTTACAAGGAGAAAGGTAATATTCAAAATTCTCAAGAATAGAAATTTTGATAAAGGAAATGTGACGTAATTATAATGATGCCAAGTGGGGCACGTGTTAAACCACGAGAAAGTATGGATCGAACCAGTAAAGGTCGAAATTGTTCAGGGCAATTAGGACCTAAGATAAAAGATGTTCTAAGTATGATTGAGAGTCAGTCGTGACAGTGATTAACCTCTAAAGACTAAGGCAATAACTTATGGAAAAATGGTAAAAAAAATTTCTCTCACCAGGATTTAAGAAAAACATTTTCACATAAGCAGTGATTGAAATGAGGTAGAAAATTTAGTTGGAGGTGGTTAAAATGACATTGATTGTAAGGAAATTTTACTATCAGGAAAGGCCAAAGAGGTGGCCGACACTTTAAATGTAAGAGGATAATTATAGGCGCTCGTGCGAGAGGAATACAGTGATGATGGTTGAAGCCGGGAAGGTTGTATTACGGTTCGGAAGATTGACATTCCTTCTGATGACTGTGCAATACTCAACCGTAATAGTAGTTGGGTAAAGGTTTAATTCATGTAATCGCCATGAGCGGGCTATCTATCTTAGAAGGTACTATCTTGAGATAAGCCAGGACCATGTTTCAAGAAGGACTAAACGAACCTTTGAGTTAAGTCTTCTATTGAAGGCATATGATTAAGAAGGGTATTAACCTGCTATCGTTGCTTTGATTGAAACTCTTCTGTAATTTTATCTACTTCATGTCATGAAAGTACGTCAGAGTTTGGAGTGTTCTTCATGAATTATGATTGGTGATTATGTTAACTCCTTAGAAGTATTCTATACGACATGTATGGACTCCGTATGGTTAGATATTAAGATTTCATGGAACGTGAATGACGACAGTAGGTCAGTAGTGGACCATAGTAATGCAGCAATGATTCTGCGAGTAATGAGCTGATTACAACCGTGAGAGTTGTATTGGAATGGATGTTGAGATTGAGTACCACTAATCGGGTCATGGTAGTGTATAAGTTATCATTGATAGACTAATTAAGTAGAGTATCTACCTATTGAATATTTATTCCCTCTTATGAAAAGAGAGTCGTATTACTATATGAGGAAGGCTGCGGTGCAAGCATAGAATTCTAGTAACGATGATGTCTAGAATGAGATCCCAGATTCGATTTTTGATATCGAGGGAGTTTCAAAGGTGATTGTGTATAAGCTCGAGGAAGAGCATGGGTCCATAGAATGATGGACGGAATAGAAAAAATATTTAGGCATGTGAAATACGATGCTATAATACTTGATGTTCATATAAATACATATATGTTTTATTCTCCTATGACAAACCTCTATAGTTCAGAGGTAGATTCCAAGCCAGATATTTTATGGAAATAAAATTTTTTTACGAATATATAATTCTCTTTAGTTCGTTCATTTCTCTCGTTTTCATTTCATGTAAGTTGAGAAGAACAACCCTTCCAGAAGGGGAGGTATTGCCGAATGACTATCTATCTGTGTGATAGAAGCCTAGTAGGATACCACATGTTGTTTAATTTCTTGTCAAGTACTAAAGGCTGGCCACCTTCTGTACTAACTATGCAATAAAGCAAGTGTTCATGATCATAGTGATCTCTCAATAAATTCTTTTACTTCTATACGAAGGATCGAGCTTTCAAAGATGGAAGCCGCTAGGAATGAAGTAGTATCGGTGCAGGGGTATTTTGATTCTAACGCATTCATGATACTAAGGTTGACGCGTTTATTTAAAGGTTATAGAATGCTAGCAAGCAAAAGTGTAACCAGTATGATATTAGGTACGGAAGATAGTAACAATTACGAACTGGAAAAGAATGGGTATTGAGAAGCAAAAGCTCTAATGCTAAAAGCTATAATGAGAGTCTGTGCAATAGACTTGAAAGAAATTGGAATGATCACTTAACACGGATTAAGTTTTCTTACGACAATAGATCATATGTCATTATCGAGATGTCGCCTTATGAGATCCTTGAGGGAAGAAAATATCGATCTCCCGTATGTTAGGATGAAGTTGTAGAGCGCAAGATGCTCGGACCCGCAGTAGTCCAAAGGACCAGGGATATAATAGATCTAATCAGAGGACGGCTGGTAGTAACCCAAGATGGACATAAGAGGTATGCTGATTTGACTCGAAAGGACAAAGAGTATGAAATAGGGGACCTAGTAATATTATAGGTATCCCTTGGAAAGGATTGATGAGGTTCGGAAAGAAAGGAAAGCTAAGTCTACGATTTGTTGGACCCTTGGAGATATTAAGACGTATTGGGAAGTTAGAATATGAGCTAGCCCAACCCCCGAACCTGTAGTAAGTTCATAACATGTTTCACATATCAATGTTAAGGAAGTGTAATCCGGATGCCAGACAAATAGGGGCATATGAGCGCATAGACATGCTACCAGGCGTAACCTATATTGAGCAACCAGGAAGGGTTATAGATGGAAAGGGAACAAGTGCTTAGGAGCAAGGTAATCAAACTAGACCGAGTTTGGTGGTAGAACCACCATGTGGGAAAAATTGACTTGGGAGTTAGAAGGTGCAATGCTAGAAAAGTATCCCCAACGGTTTTCTATCTGATTCCGGGACGGAATCCTTTTAAGGAGGGGAGACTGTAATAACCCCAATTTTTGGAATTTTTTTTTTTGAAACCCTTATGAATAGTGATTTTGCAGATTATGCTGAATAAGAAAACTTTTCATGCCACACTATGTAGGGGTTCTGTTATTGATATTCTGAGATTTTATTAGTACTCTATATGGTATATAAGTGTATGTAAAGATCGTCAGAATCTAATTCCGAACACTTTGATTTTTTCCCGGAAATCCACCAGATACAGAAAGAAGTGAGTATAAGGTAACAGGATAAATAGGATTTAAATTCAAGGATTTTAAGAGGGGATCATAAAAAAGAATATAAAATATTGAGGAAGGTTTAGGGGAACCCAAGTGATAAGATCCCGGATATGATCCCTCAAACGATAAACTAGAACGAAAGTTAAGCGAACCGTATAACAGATAAGCGGTCATTAGCCAAGTAATTAGGGGTTAATCAAAGAGGTTAGTGGATGATGATGTCATCACACCAACAAGAAGAAGACAAGTGTAACAAGATGACCTAAGCTTGATGACCTAAGCATGACAAGTGGGAAGGATTGGTTGGTTGATTGTGAGCCACACATTTTTCACCATGGTAAAAATTTAATTTATTTTCAAGACAAAAGGAAGCAACCAACCAACAAATATCATAACACAAATACAAATTGAAAGTTGACTTTCCCATTTCAAGAAGAAAGCTCTCGGCTAAAACAAACCCAGCAACTTCAAACTGCCATATCTCCTTCAATACTCACTCAAATATTGTGTTCTATAGCTCGTTGGAAAGGTATTGAGATGTCCTACAACTCTTGTTCACAAGTCTCATCCAAATAAGCAAGGTAAGACCCTAATTTTTATAGTTCTTTCAATCGGACTTTTAGAAATTTTAAAGCCTAACTTTGTGTTCTTGATTTCTTTGGAAAGATCAAGCTTGTAGGAGGCTCCATAAGTCTTCCTAGTAACTTTCCACCCTCCAATAAAGGTATAAATCTTCACACCCTTTAGTAATAAGTTTGAATGTTGAAGTTTGGAGATGGTTTGGATGGATGAGTAGTAATTTGAATGATAAGCATGATTCGAGCTTAATTGTTAAGTAGTTTAGTTGAATTTGGAGATGTTATAATATATGATTGGATTGAGATCCTTGAGCTTATTATGACTGAAATCAGTAGCATTGATGTGTATCTTGAGTTGTTGTTGATTGGTAGTTGGATTGATATGATTTGGAATGGTAAAAATTTGGGAAATCGCGTAAACATAGCCGTCGTAATGTCCGATTTACTTTAGACTGTTTTTGCTCTTATCAGGACCCGAGCCCTGTTAGGTTTTGACCATTGCCATGATTAGATAGTTCATGTTATGAGCTTCGTTTTGATATGGGTTCGTTTGAATCCGATGTACGCTTTAGGAGAAACGACAGTTTTAAGTAACGGCGTTTCGCGACCGAACCATTACCCCTCGCCTTACTTTGAAACCTTGGTTAAGGACCTTAAATGACTAATTGGGGTATGAAACATTTATGTAAAGTGTGTTAGTCAGTTGGTAAGACACTCGCGAAAGAATCTCCTTAAAACTCGTAATGGTTAATTTATTAAAAATGGTGGAGCCGAGGGTACTCGAGCGACTTAAGAGAATCATTAAGCGCAAAGCGAGCGTTAGAGTCTAAATTGGTTAAAGTATAGATTTACAAGTGACTTTGGTTTAATTCCAACTTATATGTTGCTTATAGGTTACCAGACTCGTCCCAAGCCATTTATAACCCCCAGTCGCTCAGGCAAGTTTTCTACCCGTTATACTGTTGTTGTGATGTAAATATATGTATATGCATTATCTTGTGATAAGTGCATGATTGTTATTAGCAAATTTTGCGATATATTGGAGCATGCTGATATGGTATATATGCATGTCTGTTTCATAATCTGGTTATCTATCTGTTGATTTCAATACTTATAGTTGCGTAATACCTATGCTAGAGATAAGCAGTAGTTGCGTATACCCTTAGTATAGGGGACCCAAAGGTGTGAACATATTTCTAAACCGGGAGTCGATGTTCCCGAGTATATTATATATATATAATTATATATATATATGGATATAGTTTTCAAAACTATTGATCGAATAAGGTTTATTCGATAACTTTATTTTATTTAATGAATATTATTTGAATATTCATTCGAGGACTTATGACTCTGTTTATTCTATTTAATAATTATTATTTGAATATTCATTTGAGGATGTATGACTCCGTTTATTTTATTTAATGAATATTATTTATAATATTCATTCGAGGTATTATGACTCCGCTTATTATTTAATAATATTCTTTATTTTATTAAAGAATAATGTTTCGATAATCAAACTTATTTTCGATTATTTAAATGAAGATAGTACTTTCATATAAGTATATTTTTGGTTATTTAATATCCATTTCAAGTATGAGTTTTAAAACTTCTACTTCGAATATTTTTATAAGGATTATCTTTATGAGAATATTATTTAAATAATAATATTCAGATATTTCTAATATATCGGGACTGATTTATTTTAATAAATCTGCAGTATTCCAAACATTCTTAAAAATGTTTTCGAGTCTTCAAAATGATTTTTAAAGTTAGAGTGGACCCCAAAACTCATTTTTAAATTTAAGATCTTCCTTTCAAAGGGGATTTAAATACTTGCTCAAAACCTGGGGATCCGGCTCTGTGGTGTATTTTACATTCGCAACGTGGTTGCTGTTTTGAGAAAACAATTTGATTACTTACCCAATGTTTGGGAAGTAAGTCCCTCTAATTGAGTCGGCATAAGCGACAGACCGGGATACGGTCTATTAAAGTGTAAGTGGCTGGGTGGCAGTCCATCAACGCGTAAGTGGCCGGGTGGCGGTCCAGCACAAGGTCCTTATGTGGCCAGGGTGATGACCGGTGGGGGATTCATCCACCTACTAGTAGAGAAGGTTACTTATTGGTATCTTTGCCTGATCAGCAAGATATCGGGTTTATGCCAAAATTCTTTTCCTTCCAAAAATTTATTGGATGTTACAAATTCTGTTCATACTTAACCTCACAGAGGTTTTCCGGAAATGTATAAAGAAGATGTATATGTGGATATATATATCGGGTCTTAATGAAGTATATCATAACTTCATTTCCTTCAATAATACTTCAAAGATTAATCTATTCAAATCTTGTCTTGTAGTCTCATCTATGTGATGAACTGTTGAAAGCTCATTATAACTTAAACGGTGGTAGTTCAAGTAGTATTTGGAGAAGATATAAGTATATTGGAGTATCTTGTAACTTCATCTTTTAAACTTATATCTAGTAAATGATTATCTTATGCATGTCAAAGATTTTCAGAAAAACGTTGAGACAAGGTTAGATATATGAGATCACCTTGCAACGATAGTTTTATACAGTTATAAACTGGAACTCTGTGTATATTATGCATGGAAGAGGACTTCCAAGATTTTGAAAAGTATATATATATATATACTGAATATTTTGCGACTTCATCGCATTAAGATATCAAACTTGGTTCATTTCTTTTGACCAAGACTTTCATGAGTACTATGAGAAGGCTCATATATTGTTAATCATTATATATATTATTTTGGTGGGCTTGCTGCTCACCCTTGCTTTCTTCTTTCATCACACAACAACAGATAGAAAAGATGAACAGGACCAAGCTCCCAATTCGCAAGCGGTTAGAAAACGTTCCGCAGTCTTCTGGAAGCATTGATGCCGCCGTAGCTGAGGTAGGAGCTACCAATAGGCTAGGTTTTTAACTATTGATGAACCAGACTTATGTATAATATGAATTGTAATAATGGCAAGGAATATGTAAATTTATTCAGAACCCTTTTAAGGTGTAACGGTTTATAATTGTGGAATATAAGAACTTGTGTTTTTTTTAGTATTCATCTCTGAAACTATAACTTGTGGTGTGTGTGTTTATTGTGGGGTCACAATACAGAGTAGTTAATTGTTTATTAAGATTGGGTGTTATTAAGGGAAATGGAACTCGTGACAACCCGGATCCCCGACCCCGGATTTGGTGGTGTTACATCCTTCCTGACTTCACTTGATTCTACTGGAATAAAGTTCTTAGAAACTGAGTCATAATTCTCATTTAACTTGGCTAGCTTAACTTTGCTCACAGGTTTACTCACAGCCGACGGATGTGGCTCTTTATCACTCGACAGATAATCCTTTAAGTCCACATCTGTCAACAATCCTTCAACCAAATTGGATTTCAGCTTCTCCTTACTCTTCTTCTAGGCTGCATCACAAAAGAACTCAATACCTTGAACTTTATTGATTTGAGCATGGACATCTCTAGATGATTTCCAAGCTTTAATCAGTTCCTGTTCTAGTTCAAGCTGCTTCTTTGAAATCTCTTCTTTCTTCAAGGACTTAGTTAATTCATCCTTAGCAATCTTACACTCAATTCTCAATTTTTCAAATTCAATAAACTGAGACTCTAACACATTATTCCTCTCACTTAAAAACAAATTGTTTTCTTTAATTTTAGCATTTTCCTTAGTGAGGGACTTAAGTGTAACACGCAAGTGATATAATTCTGTGGACATGTCATTGATTGCATCATTACACTCAACTTTAGATAAGTGTGTTAGGTTAGTGGTGATTACCTGATTACTTGAAGAACGTGTTTCTGTTTCATCAGACTTGGTCATCAGGGCTAGGTTGACATAGCTTGTTTCTTCATCTTCATCCAATCCATCAGTTGCCCAGTCATTTTCTTGTGTAATGAAAGCCCTTTCCTTTTGCTTGAGCAACTCAAAATATTTCTGTTTATAATCAACAGGCTCAAACTTCTTCTTGCTAGAATCTGACTTTCTACACTCATTGGCAAAATGCCCTGCCAAGCCATATTTGAAACATTTGAATTTGGATTTATCCACCATGTTTCTACTTGGCTTGGCTGCTCCAAAGTTCTTTTTGAACTTGAGCTTCGCAAATCTTCTGGATAGGAATGCTAAATGCTCATTAATATCATCCATGTCATCTTGGCTCAACTGATCTTTATTTTCAGCTACCAGCCCTTTACCCTTGCTTTCACAGACCTTTGATGTAGACTCAACAATTTCTACCTTCATATCTTTCTCTTTCTCTAACTCAGCAACCAGTGCTATGGACCCTCCTTTCTTCCTTCCTTTCTCCATCCTCTCATCTTGCTCAATTTCAAGCTCATAAGTTTTTAGGATGCCATGCAGTCTCTCCAAGGTGAACTCCTTGTAATCCTGAGAATTTCTCAATGAAACTGCCATTGGCTTCCACTCTTTTGGAAGAGATCTAAGGAACTTGAGGTTAGAGTCTTTTGTTTGATAGACTCTTCCATGCAGCTTCAGAGCATTTAGTAGCTTTTGAAATCTACTAAAAATATCAGTGAAAGACTCACTTTCTTCATAATGGAAATGCTCATATTACTGAATCAGTAGCTGCATCCTGTTCTCCCTTACTTGCTCAGTACCATCACAAATAATTTGGATTGTGTTCCAAACCTCTTTGGTTGTTTTACAGTTAATGATGTTATCAAACATATCACCATCAACTCCATTGAACAAAATGTTCATGGCCTTCTTATCTTTCCTGACTTGCTCAATATCAGGGTCTGACCATTCACGCCTAGGTTTGGGAACAGATGGTTCATTGCATGTTGCAACTCTCATTGGTACATGAGGACCTTTCTCTATGAAGTCCACATAGTCCTCATCTTGGGAAAGAAGATGTAGGTGCATTTTCACCTTCCAGTGGTGATAATTATATTTGTCCAGAAATAGAATTTTGACTCCAACATCCTTCTTGTCCATCTTGCTGTTTGTTGTGATCTTTACACTCTTTGTACTTCAAGAGCTTGCTCTGATACCAATTGTTATTCCCTAACAATACAAAAAGAATTACCAAAGGGGGTTGAATGTAATTCTGGCTACTTTTTCAAGATTTTAAAAACTGTTGTAACTGAATATATATATATATAAGTGTTTGATTTACAAAGTGCAGAATGAAAGAATTATATAAATCAAAACTCAAAGTAATAAAAACACAAGCTTTTAAAACTTTATGGTGGATTTGAAGGTATCCACCAGATATATATATATATATATATATATATACCAAAAGGACGATATAGGACCAACAAATATTAATATAAACAGTAGGGAGAGTAATATAGTAAGACTAAGACATGGTATGCATATTATATATAACTAAGTCATGGCAAAACATAAGAATTAACACAAAATATTAAAACATGATATGAACAAGAATAGGATTTGAAATTACTTGGAAACGCTTTTGATTATATAACTGAAAGCAATCTGCTAGTCTTTGTGTTACAATTTGAGTAAACTTGAGAATAAACTTCGGAAATATGAACTGTTATCACTGGTACAAGATGTGTATATTATCTGCTCTCTAATTTCAAGTGTATTTATTACTCTCTTCTTCTTCCTATTTATAGAAGGATGAGGAGTCTAATTTCTTGAAACAGCATCATTCTTTTTCTTGTAGTGGAGTTCTGCTTTCCTGAGTGGACAGCTTGACTTGAGTGGGAGGTCCTCTTTTTCTTAGTGGAGGGGCTGCTTTCCTGAGTGGGAGGCTGCTTTCTTCACAGGATTTTGAGTATGATTCCTCTTCCACCGAAAGTTGCTTTGTTTGGAGAATATTGTTGAGTTGGTCTCAGTGGGAATCTTCTTTTGTGTCTTCTTTGTCTTCTTTTAAATAATGTTGAGTTAGTCATAGTGGGAAGTGTCTTCTTTGTCTTCTTTTGTGTCCTCTGGAGAAATGCTGATATAATAAAAACTAGATACAAAATTTAAATGCTGTACAATTTTTTTTAAGTACTTTTTACCGTTTTACCCCTAATAATTTGGAGTAAAGAAATGTCTTTACAAACTGATTACAATATTGAAATAAAGGAAAACTAAACAATATGAAATGATGTAAAATTGCATGAATTTTTTGGGGGTATTTTGGACTTCTTTTTTTTTTGAGATTTCAATCAGTGGAAACTACAGGGGAAAAAATCCCGTGGCAGTCATCTTCGTTGTCATGTCCTAAATGAACCGGACTGCTGTCGTCGTCGGAATCATAAATTGAATTTGCGAGTTGAAGTAAGGATTCTTTGTATTGGCTTCTGGTTTTTGCTTAGGCTAATAATGCCTGGGCATTTGTTTTTTGGGCAAAGAAAGTGGTAACTTCTTTGTTGGTAATAAAATTTTGACTTGATAACCATTTTTGAATGATCTCTTTGGAAATCTTTTGGTCTTCTTTGAAATTGCTCCACCATTTGACTTTAAAGGACCGAACAATATAGGGCTGTATTTGGTTGACATGAATTTTAAACTCCCAAGAACAGACCCATGGAAGAAAGAAATTTGAACATAACATTAAAAGAGGAGGAAAACGTCTTTCGTATTCTGTGGGTTTGAAGTGTGTTTTGAACAGTTTTAGACATTCAGATGCATTTAGAGTAAGAATTTCTTCAATTGCTCCGAAGAAATCCCACCATTGAAGGAACCAAACAAGGAGTTCCTGAACTTGGATTTTGGTGTTGAAATAAAACATCCAGGAATGACTATTCTTCTGATTTTGAATAAAGAATAAATTATGCTATGCTTGCTGGTATCCCAGTAGGAATATGAGGAGCAGTGGTTTAATTGTCTTTTGAAGTTTGAAGGAAAAAAGTTTGGACGGTGGAGTTCTTGGCCCCATTAACTTGGGTGGATGACCTTTTGTATTTGACATGTTGTGTATGAAGGCGTTGAGTGTTCTCTATCCTGGGCGTTGTAAAAACGTTTGAACGTGACCGATTCAGTAGAAAAGAGAATGGCTTGATAGTAGTCATTATTTTTTGATAGATCCCAGGGTTTGAACATCCATCCTTTAGGGAAAACATTTGAAATTGCTAGGGAGGCATCGTCATTGTTAAATCCCCTTTCGACTGATACTATTTTTTGATGGTTTCTTTTGGTATAGTAATCAGAATTGGATTTTGAAAAGTTTGACTGGCTGACTACTATCTCCTGGTTTTGCATTTTTGGGGTATCAATTTCTAATTTTGACATAGATCTCTGAGTAACTAATAGTGTTGGGTTTTGAAAACTGATTGTTTATGTAGTTTAAAAGGGAGCATTTGTAGGTTGGCTGGAAGAAGTGTTTTGTTGGGTAACTTTAGTTGATTTTTCTGAAGAGCTTTGGGATGTTGTTGAGGGATTTTGGATGTTGAGGCCATGGCCTTTGATGGTTTGAAGGGCTAGAAATAATTTATTGTCTTCTTCATCTGCAATTACCTTATCGATCCAGGATGTGATCGGTTTTCCTGAAGAAGTACTCGCTTTGCTTTGTTGAGTGACCGAGAGTTGTCCGGGAAAGGCTGGGGTTTTTCCCCCACCTCTGCCTTTTCGAGGCATGAGACTATCTATTTTGTAGAAACTCACGGGTCAGGAAATCAGGGACACAGTTCATATCTCCCTTAATGTGTTCAATATCAAAATCAAAAATGCTTAATAATGCTTGCCATCTGGCGAAAATTTGTTTTGATGCAATATTTTGGACATCTTTTTTTAAAACCTCTTTTGCAGATTTACAATCGACTCTAAGGAGAAATTTTTGATTTAATAAATCACTCTGAAATTTCGTAATACATAAAACAATTGAAAGTATTTCCTTTTTTTATAGTAGAATAATTTCTTTGACAATCATTCCAATGTGCAGATGTAAACTGGACTATTTGTTCTTTACCATTGACTACTTGTTTTAGTATACCGTCATATCCTAACTCAGAAGCATCTGTTTCAACTACTTTAGAAGCATTTGGATCAGCAAGGTGTAGATAAGGGATTTCTAGAACCTCAGCTTTGATTTGTCGAATAATTTCGGTATGTTCAGATGACCAAGGGACGGGGTTAGTTTTAAGGCGGTCATGTAAGGGTTTGGTTATCCTATTGATGTTTGGATAGAAGTCTAGGGCATAGTTGAGACTTCTTAAAAATCTTTGGAGTTGGGTTTTATCTGTGATTTTATCGGGAAATTTTGTTGCAAATGTTAGGGCTCTTTCAATTGGTGTAACTGTCCCTTTTGATATGTAGTGGCCAAGAAATCTTATACGAGTTTGAAATAGGGAAATCTTGGATTTTGATATGACTAAACCATTTTTCCTAGATACATGGCAGAGAGTTTTAAGGTGTTTGAAATGTTGTTCAATAGATTCTGAAAAAACTAGAACATCATCAATATATATTATACAGAATGTAGAATAGTCATTGAATATGTCATTCATAATTCTTTGGAATTCGCTAGGGGCAGTTTTGATTCCAAATGGAAGGACATTCCATTCATACTGTCCGAATGGGACCGTAAAAGCGATTTTATATCTATCTTTTGGGTGGATTTGAATCTGCCAAAATCCTGATTTTAAATCAAATTTGGAGAATATTACCGAAGATCTTAATTTTTGTAAAAGGTCTTTTTTATTAGGTATAGGGTATCATACCCATCTTAAGGCTTTATTTAGAGGCTTATAATTTATAACTAGCCTTGGTGTCCCTCTCTTAATTTCAGCATTTTTGTTTATATAGAAAGCTGCACAGGACCATCGGGATCTGGATTTTGATATGATTCCTTTGGATTCGAGATCGGTAATTTCTTTTCTGCAATGTTGTTCTAGGTCGGAGTTCATTTGGATAGGTCTCGCTTTTGTTGGTATTTCTTTCTCATCAAAATCTTTTTCATAAGGTAAATCAATTATATGTTGTTTTCTATGCCAAAAAGCATTTGGTAGGTCAGAACAGAGTTCCACTTCTATTTGTTTTAGTAATTTTAAGATTTTTTCTTTCATAAAGCGGTCTTGTAACTGCTTCTCAATCTTGTGAGAGGAAAGGTCTTGTTTTAGATGGGATAATTGTATCTGTTTGCCTTGTATTAAAGCATTTATCTCGTTATTATATATAGAATATGCCTTTATTGTATTGAGGTTCCTTGTTTTAGGTTTTTCAAGAAATGGGAAGGTAAGTTTGGTGTCATGGGTTTTGAAAGTAATACCTTCGTAGGTGACAGTATAGGGGGTTATTAAATTGAAGAAAGGTGTACCTAATATGACAAGATGGTGTATGCCTTTAACTAGGAGAAAAGATGTCTTAATTTGGAAGATTTTATTATTGATAGAGGCATCAACCTTACTAGCTACATTGAGGTTTGAGTTATTAGCAGCGGTAAATTTTTTGTTGGTATGTTGATGAAATCTTTTTGGTATTATTTCTTCTTTAATGCAATTCAAATCTGCTCCTGTATCGAATAAGGCAATGGTATCTAAGATAAAGTCATTTGAGAAGACAACCTTGACTTTTATGAGATATTTTCGGTAGGTAACTTGTCTTAATTCATATAAGAAATCTTCATCTTGTTCAGGAGTATTGTTTAAACTACTTAGTTGTTTTTGTTCAGTATTTTGCTCTTCTACTTCACGAACTAGAAGGACATTTAAAGCTTCAGAATCTATCTTCTGTTATTCTTTAAGGATTTTTAATTCTTCTTTGATTTCTTTGATTTCTTTGTGTAGGTCTTGTATTGTTGGAACGGATTTCTGGTTGGGTTTATGTTTTTTTAATATTGTGGTCAAGTCATATGTAGTTTTTGTTGATGGGAGAATAGAAGGTTTTTGTTCTGGTTTGGGTTCAATTGGCCGTTGGAGTAATTTTTCTAAGAGCTCTTTTCTTATTTGGGGATCAGTTATCTTTTCTATAATTTCGAGAGAATGTTCCTCATTTCTGGTGAGGACGTTGATTCGTCTGTCTTCACAGGAGGAATTGTGAGAGGAAGATGAGCTTGTTGCAATCTCATCTATTTGAAGGGGTTCATTATTTCCAGACATTTCAGATGTCTCAGAGTCGGAAGATTCAAGGAGTAAAGCCGAGATTTTGTTGGATAGGCTTTCTTCTATATTTAACTCTTGTATTTTCCTATTAAGTCTGCAGAATCTAGATATATGTCCCTTTTTCCGCATTTGTAACAAGTTATATCTTTATTGGTTGGTTTAGTAAATCTATTTTTGTTGAAAGGCTTTTTGTTGTAGGAAGGTTTATTGTTATTATTAAAGGAAGGTTTATTATAGAACGGTTATGTTGATTTTTTGTAGAAATGTTTAGATTTTGTGAAAGACCTTTCCTGATAAGGTCTTTGATATGGCTTGCATTCGCCATCACATTTTGTTTTGGAATAGCATTTGTTGGGATTATAGTCAAACTGTTGACAGAAAGTACCTAATTCCTGCTTTGTTCTTTTCATCTCCCATTTGAGGTGTCTTTGAAGTTTTAAATCTTGACAAATCTTTAGGCCTTCTCGTTATGTTTGGCTTATGAGTTGGCCATATGTCAGGTTTTTGTAAGGAATCGGGCTTCTGTGTTCAGTTATTAAAGAAGTTCTAACTCTTTCACCGAGTAAGGTTGGAAGTCCGGCTAAGAATTTTTCCTTCCAATTTACATGGTTCGAGTCTTCTCTGAGCATGACTCTGGTAAGGAAAGTAGTTTTATATCTTTGGAAATCACTAAGTTTTTTACATTTGAGATTATGTAAAAGCTCAGCATTCTTATCTCTCAGGTGAGAAGGGTCACCAATGAAGTGGTATGTTATGACTAGAATGAGTTGTGCTACTGCTCCTTGGATAGGGTTTCCTTGTTCATCTAAAATGGGTTTTCCCTCTTCATCTTCCCTAATGGAATTTAAGATTTCAAGATGATTTTCAGGGGTAAGGTGATAGTCCCACCAACCTTTTAATTGGCCAGAGAACCCTGCTATGAGTAATTCAGCTATAGCTTTGTCTGGGGTTCCTATTTGGGTTGTATAAGCATTGGCTGCCATGGTCATTTGTTGTAAATGATTTAGAATGTTATATTCAGACATTCCGTCTATATTCCATTCATAAACAGAGGATGCATTGAATTTAGACTGGGTTAAAATTTCAGGTCTATTTTCAATTCCAATGTCTGGGGCTGTGAATTTTGGAATCATTTGTCGGAGGTCATGAACTTAGGGTATTTCATTTATGAAAGCATCTTCATCTGAGTCATGATGTATGACATTCAGTTGTTTAGATGAAACACTGTCAGCAGCTATTTGGGTTGTGGAAGAGGAGGCTTTAAGTCTGCTAAGATGGTCTTTGATGGCTTTAACGAATTCTAGTCTGTTTGTTTGAATTTGTTGTTGGCTTTGTCTAGAAACTTGGTATGGCTTAAAGATGGGTTCTTGGTTATTAATACTTTTGGGGAAATCTATTGTTTTTGAATTCGGTCTTCTATTCGGTTTAGTTGACTTCCTATGCTATTTAGGTGGGTGTTTGTGTAATTAACAGCAAGGATTGTATTCCTCGTATTTTTTAGTATGTCATCATCTGGTCTCTTGATGGGGTGTGCCTCGATTTTTTCACTATGAACTGTTAGTGTGACATTTCTAAAAGGTGGGTGGTGTGATTCTATAGTTCCGCTACTTGTTTCCCATTGTTTCTGTTTTTGGCTCATGCTTCGAGTGATGGGGTTTAGGTAATTTGTGAATGGGAAGAATAAGTTTTGGTCAGAGGATTAAATTTCCAACCAATCAAAGAATAACATCTGGATTTTGTTTTGGTTGAGAAATTCATAATAAATTTCTTGAAGTTGTGTTTTTTGTTCTTTGAAGTTGGTAAAAAACCAATTTCTTTTTTCAGTATTTTGGGGAGAGTAAAACTCGTTACGAAGAAAAGTTTTATTGATTTGAAATTCTATTTCAATCACATTTAGCTCACTTGGCATTCCCATATTCTCAGTTATAGCAGAGAAGGTTGGGGATGTTGGTGATGAATCGTGTTTTGAATTGGTGGTAATTGACTTTGTTTATAGAAAGGGTGAGGTATATTGGAAGAATAATCCACACCACTCATAGAGGTATTGGGTATATCTGATGTAGAGTATCTTGGTCTTGAGGAAGTGTTAATGATAGAAGGGATTTGAGAAATCCTTCCTAAATTTAAGGTTCTTGAGGAAGCATCAGAATATCGGGAACTAATAAAAGGGGTTCGGGATAATCGATCAAATGCAAGAGTGACTCTTCCATTGTCATTTTGGTGAACTTGGTATATTTGTGTGTTTGGTTCTAATCTTTCCGGTAATCTAGGGCGAGCTACTCCTTCTAAAACCCATTCAGTGGGAAGGGAAATGTCATGCCATTTTATGGATCGAGGAATGACTGTGTTAGACCTTGAAAGGTCAGTTTGAAGAAGGATGGTTTCTCCTTTGATGAAAGCATTTTTATGCCCATCATCACCAATGGACATTATTGCTTTGTAATGAATTCGAAAGATTAAAGCAACCGGAATTGATCCTTCTAACATTTTATAGTTGTGAGTTTTAACTTGGAGTGTCATGCTATGGATAACATTCCTGTCTTTAAGAGAAATGGATAAATTAGGATAGCAACTAAAAGAGATGGGTCCGTTACATAGACTTGATTCTATGGAACTTAACAGAGAGTCATTGAACTCAAGGAATCTAGCATCTCTTAAAATGGCTAATATTGAGGTGTCTAATCCTTCTTTGGTTAAGGGCTTAATTCCTACTTGAACTAGACCAATATGGATGTAATTGTATGATTTTGCTAGTTTTTCTAGGGAACTTTTGGTGAGAAGGTGAATTGTTTCGAATGATTTTGATAGGTGTATGTCCCTTTCTTCGGTTTTGATGGAAGAACTTGAACTATACCATTTTGTATCATAAACTTGGCTTTTTGGGATTTTTGGGATGTCCCAACGCTCTATTGCTTTTTGGAGGTTTTCGACGTTAGTTTCCTCACTATGTGTAATATTTCTTGAGTCTGACGTACTAGTTGAAGAGTTTGAAAGAGATGTAGTTCTGCAGAATACAGAATCCATGTTCTAGGTTTAAAAAAGACGTAGGCTAAGCTTTTGCTTACAATCCTAGAGAAAACGGGTTTACTGCCTCCTATAGACTTATAACCGATAAACTAGGCAAAACGACTCGGCAAGGGCTTAGCTACAAAAGTTAAGAACTAAGAACAGAGAAACAGTAAGCAATAGTATTACAACTCCCTTATCAGTTTGAGAACTCTGTGTAGCTTAAAATGGCTCACAGCTACTTTATAAGTAAAACAAACAAACTACAGAGAAATTCTTGACAAGTACAGCTTTTTCTATCTCAGTTTAAAATGTGTTTGCTTAGTTGAATGTTCTACTAGCTACACTTGGTTTATATATCACCAAGTTTACATGACAATAAGACAAGATAATAAAACAAAACATATCTAGTCTAACTTCATGCTGCTTCACTACTCTATTCCGGCATCTTTGAATATCTTCACAATTGCATGGAAATGGTAATGCTTCTTTGTTCTCAAATTCCTGCTTAACAGGCTGCCACATTCCTTTTGCAAACACCCAACGCATGTGACTGTGATGTCACTGTCAACAGATATTTGAATTTGATCATCCGTCGGGTACATGTTTGTCATCCGTCGGGAAGCTTTGTTGATCATACGTCGGGTAGCTTTGTTGATCATCAGTCGGGTAGCTATTTGTCACTTGACTCCATTTCACTTATACAGAATTACAAGACATCTCATATTTACAATTAATCAACCTATTCTGCATATCCACTAGTAGTCAACATGACTCATATACTCCTACAGAATTTACACAAAGTTGTTTGCAGAAATGTGCTATAATACTTATTTGTTACATAAGCTACTCACCCGGTGGATGTCAAATTGTCATCCGTCGGGACTATCTTAAATCATCCATCGGGACTACATTTGATTATCCGCCGAGTGCTCCAAAATTCACTAAGTTAAATCTATTAAGGTGTTTTGTTTAATTTATCATCAAGTTCATAACATATTCCTAACAGAATCATCTATCCTATTTCTGATAGTTCATGGGTAAGCCCGATTTAATGTGTGCCAAAGAAAGGTGGAATTATTGTGGTAGCAAATGAGAAGAATGAGCTTATTCATACTAGAACAGTCACGGGATGGAGAGTTTGCATGGACTACAGGAAGCTCAACAAAGCCACTAGGAAGGATCACTTCCCTTTGCCCTTCATTGATCAGATGCTTGACAGATTGGCCGGTAATGAGTAGTACAATCAGATTTGTATCGCCCCAGAAGATCTGGAGAAAACTACCTTTACTTGTCCATTTGGTACTTTCGCCTTCAGACAAGTTTCTTTTGGTCTATGTGGTGTGCCAGCCACATTTCAGAGATGTATAATGGCCATCTTTTCTGATATGATAGGCCAAAATATGGAGGTGTTCATGGATGATTGCTCTGTATTTGGTAATTCTTTTGATGAATGCTTGTAAAATCTTGGACACATTCTCAAGAGGTGTGTTGAGACCAATCTGGTTCTCAATTGGGAGAAATGCCACTTTATGGTGCAACAGGGCTTTATTCTCGGGCACAAGGTTTCTAGTAAGGGTCTTGAGGTGGACAAAGCCAAATTGGGGGTCATTGAGAATCTTCCTCCACCTATTTCTGTTAAGGGAATTCACAGTTTTCTTGGTCATGCGGGTTTCTATAGGCGTTTCATCAAAGACTTCTCAAAAATTTCGAAGCCATTGTGCAGTTTACTATAGAAAGATGTTCCTTTCAAGTTTGATGACGAGTACCTTGCAGCTTTTGAGACTTTGAAGAAAAGTTTAATCACGGCACCGGTCATAACTGTACCTGATTGGAATGGCCCTTTTGAGATGATGCGCGATGCAAGTGACTATGCAGCTGGAGCAGTTCTTGGGCAGAGGAAGAACAACATATTTCATGTGGTCTACTATGCTAGTAAGACCCTAGATGGTGCTCAACTGAATTATACTACTACGGAGAAAGAACTTTTGGCTATTGTCTATGGTTTTGAGGAATTTCGATCTTATCTACTTGGGACTAAGGTGACAGTTTTCACTGATTACGCTGCAATTCGATATCTCGTCTAAAAGAAGGACTCGAAGCCTAGATTGATTAGATGGGTTATTTTGCTTCAAGAATTTGAGCTGGAGATCAAGGACAGAAAGAAAACTGAAAATCAAGTCGCTGATCATCTCTCAAGTTTAGAGAACCCCAATGCTACTTCATTGGATAAGACATTGATAAATGAGTCTTTTCCCGACGAGTAGTTGTTTGGAGTGCAAGAAAAAAATAGTGGTTTGCAGACATTTTAAACTACCTTGTGAGTAATATCATGCCTCCCGACTTATCTTATGCTCAAAGGAAGAAGTTTCTACATAAAGTGAAGTGGTATATGTGGGATGAGCCATTTCTTTTTCGACAAGGAGCTGACCAAATCATCAAAACATGTATTCCTTATAGTGAAACGGGGGGGATCTTGCGAGATTGCCACTCAATGGCTTATGGAGGACATTATGGTGGAGAAAAGATAGCAGCTCGTGTTCTTCAAGCAGGTTTCTTTTGGCCGACATTGTTTAAAGATGCTCACCAGTTCGTTTTAAAATGTGATCGATATCAACGTGTGGGTAATATGTCTAAGAGGGATGAGATGCCTCTTAATGTGCTTCTAGAGGTTGAGGTCTTCGATGTTTGGGGAATTGACTTCATGGGGCCATTTGTCTCATCTTGTAACAATCAGTATATCTTGTTGGCGGTTGATTATGTGTCAAAATGGGTTGAAGTTAAGGCATTGCCAACGAACGATGCGAAGGTGGTGCTTAATTTTCTTCATAAGCAGATATTCACAAGGTTTGGAACTCCAAGAGTCATAATCAGTAATAAGAGGTTGCATTTTTGCAATCACAAGTTCACTGTTATGATGAAAAGGTATAATGTAAATCATCACATTGCCACGGCTTATCATCCTCAGACAAATGGTCAAGCTGAGGTGTCTAATAGAGAGATCAAGCGCATTTTAGAGAAATTTGTGTGTCCATCAAGGAAGGATTGGTCTTTGAAGCTTGATGAAGCTGTTTGGGCGTATAGAACAACATATAAGACTCCATTGGGAATGTCGTTATTTCAGTTGGTCTATGGAAAGGGGTGTCATTTACCTGTGGAGCTCGAGCATAAAGCATATTGGGCTTTGAAGAAATTGAATCTTGACTTGGATGCGGCTGGAAAGAAGAGGATGCTTCAATTGAATGAACTCGACGAGTTTCGACTTCAAGCTTATGAGAACAACAAAATGTACAAGGAGAAAGTTAAGAGGTGGCACGATCGGGGGCTAGTGCTCAAATCATTTGTGTCGGGGCAACAAGTTCTTTTGTTCAACTCTCGTCTCCATCTTTTTCATGGAAAGTTGAAGTCAAGATGGTCAGGGCCCTTCATAATCAAAACTGTGTTTCCACATGGAACGGTGGAAATTTTTTAGAATGATCCGGGCCAAGCATTCAAGGTAAATGGTCAGAGGTTGAAGTATTATTATGGTGACATGGCAACCGCGAGGTGGTTAGTTCCATTCTATTGTCCATTTGAGCTCAAGGTTCTACGTTGAGCTAGCGACGTAAAAGAAGTGCTTCTTGGGAGGCAACCCAAGTTTGTCGTGCATTAGTAGGTAGAGGAAGCAAGAAGAAAGGACAAAAACACAAAAAAAAATCAGAAAAAGAAAAAAAATTCAGGGCCATCTCCAGTGACCAAGCGCGGCTGCGCTGTTTTTTTCCATAAGGTACCGCGCCCGCGCCAGTTTTCCAGAGAGTGAGTGCGCCCGTGCTGATCAAGCGCGCGACCGCGTCGGTTTTTCAGAGAGTGAGCGCGCCCGCGCTGTCCAAGCGCGCGCCCGCGCCAGGTCCCTGTTCGAAAAAAAAAAATAATAACAGGATAATGAATAGAAAATCGGGGTTTTTACTCAAAAATCAATTCCAACCCAATTTTTACTCTTTCAAATCCTAAATTTCACTCTCCCAATCACCCCCATTATTCCCACGATTCCCACAATCAATTCCCACTTCTATTCATTATCGAACTCTCACCTCTCCACCTATATATACATACACTAATACACAAACTTATCCACCACATCACAAACTCTAAAACATAAATCTTTCTCAAACACTTAACTTTTATTTTCTCTCATTCAATTCCAATGGAACCCAAGAGGCAAAGAATACAAGTTAGCAGCAACACCACCGATTCTTCATCTGCGGGTGGTGTGAGGCCAAGTTTTATATTCTTGAGGCTGAAGAGGAGTACACGAGGCTTCTCTCTAAGCCTATTGCTAAGGAGCGAGGTTTTCTGCCATCGGGGAAGGATGGTAAGCTGTTGGAGATGATTCTTGAGATGGGATGGGTTCCTTTTTATGAGGCTCCCACTGCTGTGCCCATGAGTGTTGTGCGGGAGTTCTATGCTAACGCTAAGGCAGAGAAGAATGGCTTCACGGTAGTTCGAGGGAGGATTGTGGAGTATACTATGGAGGCTATCAAGACGGTGATTGAGCAACCCGCGAGGAAGGTGGGTCAGGACACTTGGAACGATAAGACTCCCGAGGACTTCAACTTGCATTTGATCGTTGCTACTTTGTGTGTTCCTGAGACTCATTGGAAGTTCAAGAGGGGAACTACTGATTAGTCCATATTCCCTGCGTCGTGCATGAATAAGTTTGCGCGGGCTTGGAACTCGTTTATTTGCATCATGCCATCTTTGCATATGCATGAGATTACTGTGGAGCGTGCTCGTCTGCTATTGGGTATTCTTCAGGGTGATTACATTGATTTAGGGATGCTGATTTATCAGGGGATTTTGAGATTCTTGAGAGAAGGTACTACATGTACTATTCCTTATGAGTCCGTGGTGATGAAGTTGTGCGTGGCAGTTGGTGTTCATTGGCCCGCACATGAGCAGTTGCAGCTTCCCAGTGCTCCTATCGATAGTCTACATTGTTGAGCATGCAGGAGTGGTATGGAGGGAAACCCAATCCTAAGGGGCTTGGGTATTTATATGATCATCTTCCAGGTGGTGTTCCCATGGATCAGGCTACTGCGGGAGGTTCTCAGCATGCTCGTCGAGCAGCTTGGAGGGATCAGTTAGGAGAGGAGGCTGGTTTATTGCAGCAGCAGGAGCAGATTTTGGAACTGGTTTGAGTTCGACGTAGTATAGGCGTCTAGTGCGGAGGATGGATGCGATGCACGACATCCATAGTCGGTTTGCACATGATCTCACCCAGACACTTGGGATAATATTTAGAGCCACCAGTGTTGACATCTAGTGGCCAGTATTTGGTGAGGATTCTGTGTATCCGCCTCCTGACACACCTGACACTCTACCCGTTGAGGGTGATGACTCTGATTCACAGTAGGTATGCCTGAATTCCTTACTATTACCATCACTGAGGATAGTGAAAATTTTAAGTTTGGGGGTAGTAGTTGAAGGAATATGTTTTTGTGTGAGTCACATATAGTTGCATATTCATGATAGTTAGTTTATATAATTTGCATATTTGCATATTCATGACAGTTAGTTCATATAGTTTGCATATTTTGCCATGTAGTTTTTTTTATTTTGGAAGTTTTAGGATAGTTTGTTCATTTAGTTTCATGCATTTGCATTATAACATGATCCCTTAGATGATTTTTTTGATTGATTGGTGATATTGATGCTAGTGTAGTGATGTCGTATTTAGTGATGTTGAGTCTTATCGAATTAATTTGCATGCTAGAGATAATTTTATTTCACTAAGTTTTATAGGTTGCTAGAGTGCTAGATCACGGTCATGTTTGTTAGTTTGTCGAGGTTTAATCGCTTGTTTATATTTAGAATTTAGGATATTCTCTTAATAATAAAAGACATGGATATTTAAAAAATTGGAGAAAAATTGGATTTCATTGCTAGTTGTATGGCTAGGTGTCAAATGGCTAGTAGTCGGCTCATATTTATATGAGTAGTCTAGGGTTGAATGAGATGGAGCGAAACACACTCATTCAGAAATTATTTAAAAAAAAAGAAAGAAAAAAAAAATAAGTGTTATGTATAATTGATCATGAGTGGGCTCTTTAGTACTCGAGTTATTAAGTTCTTAGGGGACTTTGAGCCTAGTGACCTAAGGCTTTTATAGTCTGGGATCCGCTAACCTAACGCTCGCTACATGGGTACTAATGTATAAGTCTTTTGTGGACCTCACTCATTGCACGATCAAATAAGCATACTTGTGTTGTTTTGTTGTGAATAAAAGCGTGAATCCATGTTAAACTCCGATATAAGAATTGAAGTGTTATAAGTTATTTTGAGTCTAGCTTTTATTCTATTTATAAGCTTGTGATTGTTTTGATAAGTACTGAGTCATGATTGTCGATCTAGTTGCGATGGTATATCTGTAAGCAGTTCCACACACACACGTTTTTGGTTTGTAGGTTGATTTGTGAGCTTTGATTGATCTTTATGCAAATAACTGCATTTGCTGAGGTGTTGCTTATCGATTGGTTTAGTTATTCTATGGGGATCGTTGCATTCATTTAGTTGCATTCATGCATTTTTATTTCTTGTGGTTTGAGTCTGTTTATGCTTGAGGATAAGCATCGATTCAAGTTTGGAGGTATGTTGAGTGGCATTTATAACACTTTATTACGCTCCATAGAGCTTTGAATTGATGCATTTGTACTCAAGTTGTTAAGTGTTTTAACGTGTTTTCTAGTGTTTTTGCATTTCAGGCATTATCTAGGTAATCAGGTGTATTAGCATTGTTTTGGTGCTAATTTGGTGTCAAGGTGGCGTTGGAATAAAAGGTCGTTGAAGACTGGCTCAAATCTGTAAGAAAATGAAGAAGTCAAGTTTTGGCAGAAGCCCAGCGCGCCCGCGCTGATCAAGCGCGCGCCCGCGCCAGGTCGGGATGCAGAATTCTGATTCTATTCTAATTCAAATTGGAAGACTTATCTGCTGATTAGGGATGCTATATAAACAACTCTAGGTCATTTTTAATAACATATCAAGCCAGAAACATATCAAGGAGAGCCGTAAGAAGACCGTGTTAGCACGATTCAACGAAGACGAAGAAGATCTTGTTTTTACTTGCGAATATTTGTTTTAAGTTGTAACTTGGATGCTAGTTTTCTTATTTTTAAACCTTAATCTTGTTTTGTACTTGGTTTTAATCATTCGTTATAAAGACTACGTTTGTTATACCATGCTTTCATCGGAACCCACATTTATGATGAGTCCGATTATGGGCTAATCGTTATCGTGGGGTTCTAGCGGATTTATTTATGAATTTTTTTAGTTAAATTGTTTCGATGCCTTAGTGTGTGGTGATTGTATGATAACCTAGTATTGGTTGTGCGTACTCGTCTTATGAGCGTCGCGAACTTATAAGATAGTGTGTTAATTCTTAATGAAGCGAAAGTGAATTTAAGGATTTAGAACTTACCATGCTAGCATAGGTTCATATATTTGTTATGCATGATTCATGGGTAATTTTAACCATCTTACTTGCCCTATATAATCAAGATAGATAATTTATGCTTAAACCGTTATGTGGTCAAATTCTATAGACGTATAGGGTCTCAATATAATTGGTGTATATTCAGCTTCTATCTTTTTTGTGGATGTCTGGTAGTATGGTATTCATACAACGAAAGTTGGCGTTTATCAGTTTCGTGTTATCTGATTAGTGTCATCACCATTGCATGCTAAGGATAAGAACAATAACGCTATTTAATGAAGTATTTAATGAAGCTAGAATCCCATGTTTGTCATATATATTAATTCAATCAATCTTATTCTCTTAGTTATAATTGTTAGTTAATTCTTAGTTATAAACAACCTCAATTTGTTATTGTCTTAGAATTGAATAATAACCATACATTGTTGCTTAAGTGCATTATTTAATTAGTTAACCAAAGCCAATCTATATGAGAACGAACTAGAAAAGATTCTATACTACTTGCGAACTCGTATACTTGCATGTATATTTAGCGCGTGTTTAGCGACTAACAGTAGATTAGCTCTAGATGAAGAGGCCTCATTGTTTTCTTGATGTGTGACTGAGTTTTGATTATCAGAAACTCCCCCTGAGTTTGTAGGTGATATGTTTTGACTCTCAGCTTCTCTCATTATTCTGACAGATGATGTACTTTGTATCTCAACGGATGAAGCTGATTGTCTCCCGACGGATAAGGCAGATTGTCTCCCGATGGATGAAGCATTTTGTAACTCGACAGATATTGAATTATGTGCTTCATTAGTTATAGATTTTTCTGCATTATCCTTAGTCACTATTTCTTGATCACTTTTATCATCACTTTTATCACTAACCATCTCCACATTATCAAACTTGAGGCTTTCAGGGAAATCTCCATCTTGCAGTCCTTCAATCTTTTTATCATTAAACACAACATTTACTGATTCCATAACAATATTGGTTCTTAGATTGTAGACTCTATATGCTTTTCCCATAGCATATCCGACAAAAATTTCTTCATCTGCTTTAACATCGGTCTTTCCATGTTGATCAGTTTGATTCCTTAAGATATAACATTTGTAGCCAAAGACATGAAGAAAATTTAGAGTAGGCTTCCTATTCTTGAACAATTGGTAGGGGGTCATGCACTTTGCTTGATTTACCAAAGAGATATTTTGAGTGTAGCAGGCAGTATTCAAAGCTTCAGCCCAAAAATATGTAGGCAACTTTGATTCTTCAAGCATTGTCCTTGCAGCTTCAATAAGAGATCTATTCTTTCTTTCCACTACTCCATTTTTTTATGGACTTCTTGCTGCAGAAAACTCATGCATAATCCCATTCTCTTCACAAAATGATCTCATCACAGAATTCTTGAACTCAGTTCCATTGTCACTCCTGATTCTTCTAACTTTGAAGTCAGGATGATTGTTGACTTGCCTTATGTGATTAATGATGATTTCACTAGCTTCATCTTTAGACTTTAGGGAATATGTCCAAGAGAACTTTGAGAAGTCATCTACAATTACTAGGCAAAATCTTTTTCTTGAGATGGACAATACATTGAGTGGTCCAAACAAATCCATGTGTAACAATTGCAAAGGTTCTTCAATTGTTGAATCAAGCTTCTTTCTGAATGATGCTTTGATCTGCTTTCCCTTTTGGCAGGCATCACACAATCCATCCTTAGTAAACTCCACTTGAGGAATACCTCTAACCAGTTCTTTCTTGACAAGTTTATTCATGGTCTTGAAGTTTAGATAAGACAGCTTCTTGTGCCAAAGCCAACTTTCATCTTGACTTACTTTACTGAGAAGATAAGTGACTGATTCTGCATTTGATGAGTTGAAGTCAGCTAAGTACACATTTCCTTTTCTCACTCCAGTGAGAACCACTTTGTTGCTCTTTTTGTTTGTCACAACACAGGCTTCTGAATTGAAAGTGACTGAGTTGCCCTTATCACAAAGCTGGCTGATACTCAACCGATTATGCTTGAGACCATCCACTAGGGCAACTTCTTCAATGATGACATTGTCTTTTGAAATCAAGCCATATCCCACAATATAACCTTTGGTGTCATCTCCAAAAGTGATACTTGGGCCAGCTCTTTCCATGAACTCAGTGAGCAGGGTAGAATCTCCAGTCATGTGCCTTGAGTAACCACTATCCAGATACCAAAGTTTCTTTTTGTTTCCCTGCACACATCAAAATCAAATCAAGTTGATTTTGGTACCAAAGTTTCCTCGGGTCCTGCCTTGTTAGCTTTCTTCTTTGGTTTCTTAGGTTTGATCTCATTTGACTTGGGAATTTCTGATTCATCCTTAGTCATCTGAGTTGGACCTTTGAAACCAGTCATTAATATAGAATTATCATGTACATTTTGAATAACAGGAAAAGGCATGCTATTTTCAAACATGTTATTCCGGTAAAGCATGCTAAATGGCATTTGAGGCATACTAAATGCAGCATAATAAGGATTAGGTGCAAATGGCATATTAGCAAATTGTGCATTCATATTCTGAGTAGACATATCATTCATAGGCATGGTAGGCATGGCAGTCATGTTGGGAAAAGAAGAGGGTGCAGACATAGGAGTAGGCATGGCAAGTTTGCAATTAACAGACAAATGATTGACGCTACCATACTTAACACATATTTTTCTTGGTGCATATTTATCAGGTGTGTAGTTGTTATGTTTGTTAATTACCACTTTCCCATTTCTATTGTTCTTCCTTTTAGCTTCTGTTTTAACCTCAATCTTTTCTAATCTGTCATTCAATTGCTTGATAGACAGATGACCAACATTAAATTTCTTTTCCTTTCTGACTTGACTTGATTCTCCTGGAATAAAGTTCTTAGAATCTGATTCATATTTCTCATTCAACTTAGATAGCTTAGCTTTGTTAACTGGTTTAATCACAGCCGACGGATATGGCTCCTTGTCACTCGACAGATAATCTTTTTGATTATCCGACGGATGATGAAACATCTGTAAGCAATCCTTCAACCAAATTGGACTCAAGCTTCTATTTACTCTTCTTCCAGGCTGCATCACAAAAGGACTCAATACCTTGAACTTTAGTGATTTGAGCATGGACATCTCTGGATGATTTCCATGCCTTAATCACTTCATGTTCTCGTTCAAGATGCTTCTTTAAAATCTCTTCTTTCTTCAAGGACTCAGTTAATTCATCCTTATCAATCTTACACTCAATTCTCAATTTCTCAAATTCAATAAACTGAGACTCTAGTACATTATTCCTCTCACTTAAAAACAAATTATTTTCTTTAATTTTAGCATTTTCCTTAGTGAGGGACTTCAGTGTAACACGCAGGTGATATAATTCTGTGGACATGTCATTTATTGCATTATTACACTCAGCTTTAGATTAATATGCTAGGTTAGTGGTGATTACCTGATTGCTTGAAGAACTTATTTCTGTTTCATCAGATTTGGCCATTAGGGCTAGATTGACATAGCTTGTTTCTTCATCTTCATCAAATCCATATGCAGCCCAATCATTCTCATGTGTGATGAAAGCCCTTTCCTTCTGTTGGGCAACTCAAAGTATTTCTGTTTATAATCAACAGGCTCAAACTTCTTTTTGCTGGAATCAAACTTTCTACATTCACTTGAAAAATGACCAGTCAAGCCACATTTGAAACACTTGAATTTTGACTTATCAACCATGTTTCTGTTTGGCTTAGCTGCTCCAAAATTCTTCTTGAATTTGAGCTTGGCAAATCTTCTGGATAAGAATGCTAGATGTTCATCAATATCATCCATATCATCTTGGCTCAACTGATCTTCATTTTCAGCTACCAGCCATTTACCCTTGCTTTCACAAACCTTTGATGTAGACTAAACAGCTTCTACCTTCATCTCATTTTACTTTTCTAACTCGGCAACCAGTGCTATGGACCCTCGTTTCTTCCTACCTTTCTCCATCCTCTCATCTTGCTCTATTTCAAGCTCATAGGTTTTCAAGATGCCATACAGTTTCTCCAAGGTGAACTCCTTATAATCTTGTGAGTTTCTTAATGAGGCTGTCATTGGCTTCCACTCTTTTGGAAGAGATCTAAGGAACTTGAGGTTGGAGTCTTTTGTTTGATAGACTCTTCCATGCAACTTCAGAGCATTTAGTAGCTTTTGAAATCTACTAAAAATATCAGTGAGAGACTCACTTTCTTCACAGTGGAAATGCTCATATTGTTGAATCAGTAGCTGCATCTTATTTTCCCTTACTTGCTCAGTACCATCACAAATAATCTGGATTGTGTCCCAAACCTCTTTGGCTATTTTACAGTTAATGATGTTCTCAAACATATCACCATCAACTCCATTGAACAATATATTCATAGCCTTCTTATCTTTCCTGACTTGCTAAATATCAGGGTCTGACCATTCATGCCTAGGTTTTGGAACAGATGGTTCATTGCCAGTTGCAGCTCTCATTGGTACATGAGGACCTCTCTCTATGCAATCCACATAGGCCTCATCTTGGGAAAGAAGATGTAGATGCATCTTTACTTTCCAATGGTGATAGTTGTCTTTGTCTAGAAATGGAATCTTTACTCCAACATCCTTTTTGTTCATCTTGTTGTTTGTTTTGATCTTTATACTCTTAGTTATTCAAGAGCTTGCTCTGATACCAATTGTTATTCCCTAACAATAAAACAAGAATTATAGAAGGGGGGGTTGAATGTAATTCTGACTACTTTTTCAAATTTAAATAAGGTTCTAACTTGATAAATATAATAGTGTTTGAGTAGCAATGGTGCGGAATAGAAGAGTCATAGAAATCAAAACACTAAGTAATAAAAATACAAGCTTTTAAAACTTTCTAGTGGATTTGAAAGTATCCACCAGATATATATATATATATATATATATCAAATGAGAACCCTGTGAAACTTTTGAATAGCTCACAGCTGCTTACAAGTTTGAACAACCAAACTACAGAGATATGCTTACAGAATACAGCTTGATTTGTTTCTCTGAAAATAGGCTTGCTTAGTTAATTGTTCTACTTGCTACACTTGGTTTATATATCACCAAGTTTACATGATAATAAGATAAGATAATAAAACAAAATATATCTAGTCTAACTTCATGCTACTTCACTACTCTATTTTAGCATCTTTGAATATCTTCACAATTGCATGGAAATGGTAATGCTTCTTTTTTCTCAAATTCCTGCTTAACAGGCTGCCACATTCCTTTTGCAAACACCCAACGCATGTGACTGTGTTGTCACTGTCAAAAACTATTTAAATTTGATCATCCGTCGGGACTATACTTGTCATCCGTCGAGAGCTTTATTGATCATCCGTCGGGAGTCTTTGTCAACCATCCGTCGGGAGCCTTTTATGTCACTTGACTCCATTTCATTTATACAGAATTAAAAGACATCTTATATTTACAATTAGTCAACCTATTCTATATATCCACTAGTAGTCAACATGACTCATATACTCCTACAGAATCTACACAATGATGCTTGCAGAAATGTGCTACAATTCTTATTTGTTACATAAGCTACTCGCTCGATGGATGTCAGTTTGTCATCCGTCGGGACTTTAAAGTTCATCCGTCGGGACTATATTTGATCATCCGTCGAGTGCTACAAAATTCACCAAGTTAAATCTACTCAGGTGTTTTGTTAACTTATCATCAAGTTCACAACATATTCCTAACAATTAACCCAAAATCAATTGTTCTACGAAGAAATTGAAATATATGCTTGATCACATTCCAATGTATGTCCATCATAGCAGAGATAAATCTAGCCAATAAATTCACAGCAAATGCAATATCTGGTCTTGTAATATTTGCAAGATACATAAGTGCACCAATTACTCCGAGATATGGAATTTCAGGACAAAGAACCTCTTCACCATCTTCTCGTGGTCGAAATGGATCTTTATCAGGTTCTAAAGATCTAACCACCGTTGGAGTATTCAACAGATGAGATTTATCCATATAAAATCTGTTCAAAACCTTTTCTGTATATGTAGATTGGTGGAGGAAAATCCCCGATGACAAGTGCTCAACTTGTATACCAAGGAAATATTTTGTCCTTCCAAGATCTTTCATTTCAAACTCAGTCTTTAGATATATGGCGGCTTCATCAACCTCTGTAGCTATCCTACAAGATTTAAATCATCCACATATATACAGCAATAATCACCAAACCAGATTATGATTTTTTAATAAAAACACATGGAGAACTTTGATTACTAATATACCCATTCTTTTGTAAATAATAACTAAGTCTATTATACCACATAAGGCTAGATTGTTTCAGTCCATACAATGATCGTTGAAGTTTAATAGAGTATATATGACGAGGTTTCTTGAACTCATCCATTTTTAACCCTTCTGGGATTTTCATAAAAATTTCACTATCAAGTGAACCATACATGTATGCAGTAACGACGTCCATAAGACGTGTTTCCAATTCTTCTTTAGATGTCATACCTAATACAAACAAAAAATAATTCCATCCATCACTGGAGTGTATGTCTCTTGATAATTAATGTCAGGACTTTGAGAAAACCCATGTGCTACAAGTCGGGCTTTATATCTCATAATTTCATTTTTTTTCCATTTTGTTTTCTTATGAATACCTATTTATTCCCAACAGGGTCCACACCAATTGGTGTTTGGACAACTGGTCCAAGTACTTCTCTTTTACGCAATGAATTTAATTATGTTTGGATTGCGTCTTTCCATTTTGGCTAGTCTTTTCTTCGACGGCATTCATCCACACTTTGTGGTTCAGGGTCAAAATTTATGTCGACATCTAATGCTGCAGAATACACAAATACATCATCGATTATGGCTTTACTTCGATTCCATAATTTCATATCATGCACATAATTTATTGAAATTTCATGATTGTTTAATCCCGTATCTTCAGGGACTGGAATCTCTTCAGGAGATAATATCACTTCAGGGGTATTTGCTTCTTCTGGAGCATGTGCCACTTCAGGGGCAATTTTCTTTATTTTTCTTTTTCGTGGTGCAACATCTTTTGAACCGACCGGTCTACCACGCTTCAGGCGTGGCTTTGATTCTGTAACCAATTCATTTGTATCTGATTTTTGAATTGGTATATCTATTCTATCTGGAGTATTTACTGCAGGTATATGAGATTTAGTTATATTTTTAGAATCATTAAATGCGTCAGGCATTTGGTTTGTGATATTTTTTATATGGATAATTCTTTTAACTTCAAGTTCGCATTGACCGGTATGTGGATCTAGAAAATATAATCCTGATGCATTCCATGTTAGGTCAGGATTAACTTTATTTAAATATTTATCTCCCTCTAAGGAAGGAAACATAGACTCGTCAAAATGACAATCTGCATATCTTGTGGTAAATAAATCTCCGGTTAGAGGTTCCAAATATCTAATTATAGATGTGGAATCAAAACCAACGTAGATACCTACTCTTCTTTGAGCTCCCATCTTCGATCTTTGTGGTGGAGCAATCGGTACATATACAGCACTTCCGAAAATTTTGAAGTGAGAAATATTAGGAACTTGACCAAGGACCAGTTGTAGCGGAGAATGTTGGTTGTAGGAAGTTGGTCTAATCCTAATAATATTAGCAACATGAAGTATTGTGTGACCCCAAATAGATGTAGGTAATTTTGCTTTCAACAACAGTGGTCTTGCAATAAGTTGGAGTCTTTTGATAAAGGACTCGGCTAACCCTTTTTGTGTATGTACATGAGGAACTGGTTGTTCAACAGAATATTCCTACAGACATGCAATAGTCGACAAAGGTTACAGATGTGAATTACCGGCATTATCTAGACGAATTGACTAAATGCAAAGATCTGGGAATTGAGCTCGTAATTTGATTATTTGGGCAAGTAATTTTGCAAAAGCATCATTACGAGTTGAGAGAAGACAAACATGAGACCATCTAGTTGAAGCATCGATTAATATCATGAAATACCTAAATGGGCCAGATGATGGGTGTATAGGTCCACATATGTCGCCTTGGATCCTTTCTAGAAAAGTTGGGCTTTCAAGCTGAATTTTAGTAGGGGATGGTCGGGTAATCAATTTTCCTAAAGAACATGCTGAACATGGAAGATTATTGTTGGAAAGAACTTTAAAATCTTTAAGAGGATGACCAGTAGAATTCTCTATAATACGACGCATCATAGAGACGCCAGGATGACCTAATCTTTCCTTCCAAAGTGTAAAAGATTTTGGATCTATGAGTTTGGAAGCAATGAGAGAATATTTCGAAAAGTCTTCTTTATCTATGATGATTCTGATTCGACTAGGCTCAACTAGGTCATTGTGTGACTCAATAGTTCTAATTTTCATCATATATAATCCTGAGGAAAATGAGTGAAACTTTTCTAAGATTTTCTTGTTATTAGGATTAGCGCAAGTAATAAGAAGATATTCTCTATCAGCCTCAGAGGTAGTTTCGATCTGAAAATTGTTAAGTCGGATATCTTTAAAACTAAGAAGATTTCTAGTAAACTTACTAGAATATAATGCATTTGGAATGTGTATGTGGGCACCATTAGGTAGGACGAAACTAGCTTTTCCAAAACCTTCGATTATATTAGATACGCCGGAAATCGTTCCGACTTGATCTTCGGTCTTGGTTATTTAGGTAAAATATTTTCGGTTCTGTAGAATTGTATGACTTGTACCACAATCAGCAAAGCATATATCTTCAGAATCCATTCTGTATATAATTAAGAGACATAAATTATTTGATAAGAACATAACACACTACATAGTTCAAATAAAAATAAAGCACACAATACACACTACTATAGTAATTATATGAAACTAATCTTCAGCCTCCCATATGGGAGTTTTGTTAGGTTCATTCGGACCATTAATGCTTATTCCTCCAGTTGTGATTCTCGGGAAATCATCTATTTTATTGTTGGCGAAATTTGTTTCTACCATTTTCTCTTTTGATTTTTGAGAAGATTGGTATAGCTTAACAAGATGATTTGGGGCATGACAATTACGTGTCCAGTGCCCATCCATTTCGCACCTATAGCAAATATTTTCAGTTTTTCCTCCTCGTGGTGCCTTTCTTTTACTCTGTGATTCAGATTTCCACTTCCGGTGACTAGAGTTGTTATATGGACGAAAATGCCCGTGGCTCCGACCTCGTCCACGGTACCGACCTTGGCCACGTCCGCCTCTATACCCTTTTCCACGTACATTCTGCTGGAATGACATATTATTTACTTCAGGGCAGATCCTATTGGACGGGATTGATAATTCTTAATCACCAATTCATGATTCTGTTCAGCAACAAGGAGAGTTGATAGAAGATCCCCGAACTTAGGAAATTTGCGCTCCCTGTACATTTCTGCTAAGTTGATATTGTTGGGGTGAAAAGTTGATAGTGTTTTATCGATTTTTCTTTTTTCCGTAACTTTCTCACCATACATAATAAGCCTAGAACTTATTTTGAACAAAGTAGAGCTATATGATCGGACATTCTTAAAATTCTGAAGTCTTAAATTAGCCCAATCATTTTCAGCTGCAGGTAGATAAACTAGTTTATGGTGATCGAACCTATCCTTTAGATTTTTCCATTAAATAAAGGGATCCTCGACTTCTAAGTACTCAGATTTTAAATCTTCATGCATGTGGTGTCGGAGAAAAATTATAGAGGTAAAATTTTCTTCAGTCGTGGATATATTTTCTGCCTTTATTGTATCGCTTAATTTCTTTGAACCCAAGTGCAACTTTACATCTTATACCCATGATAAATAATTATCGCCAGAAATGTCCAAGTCAACGAACGACAAGCTTGTAATATTTGTCATACTAAATCTGAATTAACACAAAAATTATTAAATTTTAATTTATCAATGTAAATATTATATAAAATTCTCGTTAATCGGGTGCGTTAACAAGTACGCAATAATCAATGTATATATCCGTATTATTATTGATATTATTAACAGGTCTATATATAAAATGACAAATGGATTTTCACCCGCCATACGGACGTCTGCGTATTCAGGTTATCTCCGACCAATAATAAATTAAAGTGGACAATCCTGCATAAGTTAGTTAGGGGCAAAAAGTTATTATCCTATAAATATGCAATTTATAAATTAAGGTTCCCACTATACTTCGGTATTACCCAAAATTAAATGGTATTACCCAAAATTAAATGGTACCGTAAAATAATTTTAACAGGCGGTGCTTCAGCCATATATATTTAAATTATTAGTAGAGGGTGTAACCATGTCTACTCCGGTCATATATATATTTAAATTATATGTAGAGGGTGTAACCACGTCTACTCATATATATGTATATTTAAATTAAAATTATACATTCTCAGTTTCGGCAGGGTGTCGTGCTGAATATAGAGAAAGAAGAAGCTGCTTAGTGTGTGTTCTTCATTCACAATTGCATGACTTGCAATGCAAGGAACAAGCTATTAATTGCATGTATCCAATTTCAAATGCTAGTTCATAAACCTACTATTACAAACTCACAATATTAATCATGTGTGATAATCATATTATAACAATTATTTATTTATACGGGAAACTGCAGTAGTATACTGTATTTATATTTTGTATTTACAACAACCTCTATACTAATTCGGGGGAATAATTTTTTAGCTATTTATTATTGTATAACAACTAACAAGTAACAACTAATATTGTATACTACCTTTTTAGCCGTGTATACAGAAAATAACTAAGTTGAGTAAGTTAACTGGGTTACTCGCTGGGCCTCAGACTTCTTCTGCATTCGAGCCTTCTGCTAGCAGTGGTCAGGTGTATAAGAATTCCTCAGTTGGCATTGTGAGTTTTATGCTCCACCGGATTAACATCTGTTTCTTCTGCACTATTTGTCAAAGATCTAAAACATGCTGGATATATTTTAACTTCATTGACGCCTCAAGACTATCCTAAAATGTTCTCTTCAACTGATTAAAAAAAAGTTAATCTTTTGTGCAGTTGAAGCATCAAAGTAGTTCCCTTCAACAACCTACAAAATACAGAAGCAACTCATTTGATAACAGAGTCATGCAAAGCAGCATTCGCCCCCCCCCCCCCCCCAAAAAAACAATGCAAAGCAGCAAACTGAATTTAGAGTGAGCAAATTGAAGAAAAGCAGAGATATTACATTAATATCCAGTAACATAATCATCTTAGACATAAACAAATATTATGAATGGGAATCACGATAGTAGGGAAGAAACTTGTGAAGAGACATATTATACCAGCTACGGAGACATATTCATATAAATATTTCATGCAATTTTCTGTCAAATAAGAATTGGTTCTTTCCATTCAAACATCAAAGATGTAATCAATGTATAAAACAATAAAATATATTTTGTAACATCATATTTATGATGCACAATTAAGGTTACAACAAATAGGGAGAAACTGGTATTGTATACAAACAAATACAGTACATTCAAAAAAAGAATATATTATTAAAATACGAATATAAAAAATATGTGCCAACCTCATGAAGAAGCATCTTCCTCTGGCCTTAGGCTACAAGACACCAACAACCATTACACTAATATTGAATAAGATTTAGCACTCTATGGCGATTTGCAGTCAACAAGTTCTCCGCTATTATCAACACTCTTTCCATGATGTTGCCAACATCTTTTACTATTTTTCCCCGGATTCCTCTTGCAAAAGGAACCCTTTAGTGTCTTTGCCCCACAGGTAGACGATTCTTCTAAAGCAGATGCTTCATGAGTACTGACAATACACCTCTCCGAGCTACTCGAGGACTGAAGTTTGACAGTTTTATAAATCATCGTCCCACCATCATCACCAAGAGTTCCCAGCTCCAAACTTGGACTTTCTACATTATGGGTTTTCTCTTCTTTAACTAGTTTAAAAAAGGTTTTTCCGGTCCTCCTTGCTTTATGTTCTTCGCACCTTTTTCTCCCACGTACAGGTTCCATTGCGCAAAGAGAGCCATCGGGCATCACTAGTCCACAGGTCAAAGACATCTTCTCATCAGCTGCGCAAATTCCCTGTTGAAGTTTTTGAGTACTTGAGTCACTAACGTAAACAGGATCTTTTTCTGCACCCTTCAGTTGGGAGTTCATCTTGGCCAAGCGGTTGGAGCTGTTAACTTTCATTCCTTTGTGTTCACTACATCTCTTTCTACCATCAACTGGAGGCTTTGTACAAACATATCCTTGACCTAATGCCACGCCACACATGTTACTACCATCCTTGTCCACATTGAACCTATCTGCAACTAATATAGGTCGTGATCGGCCAAATTTGAATATTTTTGATAAAATATTTTTGTTGGCTTGCTCATTGTAGGTGTCTGGTTCTTCTTCATGAGTAATGATCCTGAGACCAACTTCCTTCTGTCGGAAACTTTGTAGCCTCCTAATAATAGGATGAGCCCAAATAGTGTCTGATGTACTACGATCAAGTTTATGGTATATATCATTTGGACGACGAGCACCATTACTACCTTTGTTCCACGCATAATCGAATGTTTCAAGAAGCCGGGCTTCTGTTTCCTCAGCATCCTTTTTACTTTTCATCTGCTCAAGTAAAACGAATTCCACAAAGTTTAAATTTTCTCATGATAATAAATTATAACATTATTTGGTCAATTACACAGTACAAAATTTGCAAGGCGATAACAAGATAAAATTTACCTAGTACGTGACTATTATATGTTAAACTACAGCGGAACAAGACATTTTACCAGGTTCAGACAGTCGCGAAACCTACTTTCAGATTAATGAACTGTATCCCATTACGATAGCTCATCAATGGGCCACTCACACCGAGTTTAATGTTCATCAAAATTCTCCATATTTATTTGAGCCTTGTAGATCTAAAATTGGTTGCAGTGTGACATGTATTGTGTGTTTATCAATCAATCACTCGCGAGCCATTAAGAAATCATTCGAGTACATAGTAACAACTCAAAAAAAAATTAAAAAAAAAAATATCAATGCTAATTTATTGATATATGATGACCATGACCGCTTAGATCTTGGAAAATGTTCAAAAACAAGTAAGGAAACAAAGTACTTACAGGTGCCCATCTATAGACTATTGGATATCCCCTTGAGAATATTTCAGTAAATAATTGAAGCTCTTGGCTGTCATTCAGCTCAGTATATGGAAATCCCTTTTCCAGGTGAGCACCTTCACGGCCATAACGTTGTAGTCTAGTTCTAACATTGTTAGCTTGTCCCACGTAGACAGGAACTATATAGTTGCTCTTTAGCTTTCCAAATTCACGCCCTGTCCGTGGTCGTGATACGGCTATCCCAAGCTCATAAAGTCCTGGACAAGAAGAGCAATTTGGGAGATTACGAGTCCTATATTTTTCTGCTCCGTCTTTATTTTGTAAATGATCTTCCCAATCAGATGGCCCAATTAGAATCTGAAAAAAAAAAGGATCCAAGATGTAACAAACTTATAATTGATTATAATACATATAGCAGCAAAGCATTCCAGGATGCCCTTTCTAACTTAGGCTACATCAAGAGATTTTGGCCTGAAGCTGCCAACTATTTCAGATTCCCCACAGATGCTAACACAGTTTCTTATTGTCGACAAGGTCGAAAAAAATTGTTTTACATTGACCGTGGATACTTATTGCAGCTACTACATAAACTTATTCATTGAAATGTTTATAAGATTAAATTAAGTTATGCTCGTGGAGAATTAAAAATCGAGTATACATATATATACTATTTCTATAGACACTTTGATTATCTTATTTTGATATGCTCAGTTGCTCACCAGTCTACAACAGGAAAAAAATAATCTTAATGCATTGCCATTATAAGATGACTAAACAACTAGTAATGAAAGGCCTTCGATGCATTACACCAGAAATGTTATGAGCATTCTATGATCATAATTATGTACATGTCATATATACATGTATTGTTCTATACGGTAGCAACTGACACTTGCATTGTAATTCTGTTAATCAACCGGCCACTGGTTCTAATAAAATTGATGGAACTTAAGTAAAGTAGTCAAATCTTAGTGATTGATTCTTAATTTTACATATTACTTGCTCCATATCATTCGAAACCATTTTGAAGTTTTTTGACACTGATGTTGTATCTTATAAAAGTTTTGTTGTACATATAAAAACAGTTAGCTATCCATCTCCGTTTTGTCGGAAGGAATGGAAAGATTCTACTTTCTGAAATTTTTTCAGAATATATAAATTCAAAGTGCAGCGTAAATCCACCATAATTGAGCAATGTCTAACATTGCATTGTTCTTCACCTATTCCATGCTAAAAATAAATCTGAAAAAGAGAATTATGGCAGGACTATAATGGAATATTAGGATACTAATGGAAATGAAAATTCAGTGCATCCAAATCAGAAATGCTAAATTTGAGAACATACACGATACAAGACACCAAAAGGTGTAGCAATCGGGAATATCAACACTTTTAAGCTGAATACACATGACAGATTGAATCATAAACTTAAATCAACTAATGTAAAACATTAAAGTAGAAAACAAACAAATAACTTCCTTCCTCAACAAATCAAATTAGATGTAATTTAAAGCATCATCGTCTACCTGTAATTAAATCTAAATTTTCTTCATTGCTGCTTCATATGACACTAACAGGCTGACGTACACAAACATACATAGATATATATATATGTATACAGAGAGAGAGAGAGAGAAAGAGAGAGAGAGAGAGGACCTTCCAATCAGAGAAAGCAGAATCATGTTTGGTGCGGATATAATCCTCTCTCTTCAATCTGGGGGAGACTCCCATTTCATTCAACACACCAACCGCTTTCAATTCGCTTGCATAGCGATTATATATTTTTTGAAAATAGTTTGAATACAATTATTAGATCCGCCAAATAATAACAACAATTTTTATGCTATTGAATTTACATTTACGGTATTCTCATTCTCACACAGTTGCTACTACTTTTATGTTCAAAATTCAACGGCTAGTTCAAGGATTATCCTTTGTTCCTATAATGGAACATTTACAGGTTTCATTGCAAGAAACAAACAACTCTGAAAGATTCTGTTTCAATGGGCCAGATATTTTTGATGGATCAGTTCGACCACCCAATTTCACTTGCTCTTTTTCTCTCCCTCAATTATGGGCTGGATTTTAAAATATGTTAACCAGATTATTCTAATATGAGTCCCGATTTTCAATTACCCCTTCAATGTTAGTAGAATTTCACATTCTTTTCAAAAACCATCATTTTGAACTTTTCTAAAATTTGTTTCAATCAACGGTTTTCAAAAATCTAATTTTATATTAATTTTATATAACATGCTGTTTGTAAAATGAAATCGAAAATGAAACAATTATAAAGTGGCATTTGTAAAATGACTAAAATGCCGACCACTACATAAAGCTTTTTCAAGTATGGATTTGAAACTCAATTAAACTGTGTTTTTAACTTAAATAAGAACCTTTCTAGTTATAAGAAAGTTACATACTATATTATAATAATCCGATCACTACATAGAAAGACATATAAGTATGGGTTTCAAACTCAATTGAACTCAATCTTTAACTTAAAAATAAGCTTTTTAGTTATAAGAAATTTATATACTATATTATAATAATCGAAATATGTTATATTTTGATTCTACGATTATCCCCTTAATTTAATTATTAAAAATAAATTATATACTGTTATACGCATGCTAAACTAGTATATTGTTGAACTACGATATAGTCTCCTTATTCTCCTAAACTATGATCAAAACTTATCCTAATAAACTACCTTCTTCCTAATTTTTTTATCATTTTTATTAAAATCTACAATTATTATATATTTATATAAATAAGTTAAATTTATTATATTATTGAATATAAAATTAAAAATTTATTTAAATATTAACGAACCTGCGTATCAGCTAGGATTTAATTTATGTAAAATAAGGTGTAAATGTGCACTTAATGCAATCAAATGAGATTGATCAAAAGAAATTAATAAATTAATAAATGGAAAATAATAAATCGAAGATTATGTACCAATTTCAGACTAAATATTCGTTAATAATTTTGATAAATCAATAAGAATCTTCTAATATATATATAGAGAGAGAGGTTAAATAGATCAGGTTAAATAAATCACGTGATCTATTTGCAATCTCAAAGAAAAATTCGAAGTCAAGGATAGTCTATAAAAATATTATTATAAATTTACATGGCATATATTTGTAAGAATTTGTTAAAGAGAATGACAATTTTTAAGAACTCTATTTTTCGATTACATGAATCGCATACCTCTCATTACTAACCCGTTACAAATTTGGGACAAGAACTAATTGATTGGGTAATGATTTATGATTTATTTAACAATTTTTTTGAAAAAAATAATTTATTAAATAGGACAAATATTTCAACCAATTGATGACTTTTTAAAACTCGATAGATTTTAATAACAAGAGCCCCTTTTTTCTCCTCCTTTTCAATATATATTACTTGTAATAAAATAATCCAACTTAAATATAAATAATTGGAAGAATCGGAAGGGAGGAGAGGAGTATACATTAAATATGAAATATATCATTATTCTTTTCATTATACATGTCAATTTTTCCGAAAAAAGTTACCCCAAATTATTTGTTTATTACTTCTTTCAATTCAAATTTGAAATGTATCGGTACGTTTTCTTTCATTATATTTGTTATTTTTGGGAAAAAACTACACTACATTTCTTGTTAAGTTACTTTTTTCAATTCAAATTTGAGTAATTTTATAAATTTATACATGTACAGTTGAATATGGGTTAAATAAAAATTTCATTAATTATTTTTACTTTCGATAAAATAATAAACTCGTTAAATAATATTTTTCACTATCATAAGTCTATTACTCTAAAAAGGCTTAAATGTATTAATTTTTTTCCAAAAAGGGTACTTGTGAAAGTTTTATCCGACTAATCTTTTCTACAAGTAGTTCTCTAGGAAGGTAAATGTGAAAGGATGCGGAACGGATTGATTCATTTTTTATTTTTATTTTAAAGGAGCTTGAATTCCTTAAAAAAGGAGCTTGAATAATCTTAGCTGTTACTTTTTAAATGTGATTAATGTGATATAATCGAGTATCCAGAGAGTTAAACTAAGTAATAAAATAAATTAATGATTGCCAAGGTCGGAATAAAAACAATGAAGGACAACAATTAAGAAGAAACAAAATAGCACGGGGGATGAATAGGCTCGAGCGAATATAAATAGGTAGGGCCGAGCAAAAATCCGAAAAAATCCGAATTCGCAACCGAAATCGCTAAAAATCGATAAAAATTGAACCGCAAAAACCGATCCGAAATCGAAACCGAAAAATTCAAAACCAAAATCGATTGTTCGGTTTCGGATTTAAGTAGAAACCAAACCGCAAAAACCCGATCCGAGCCGATTATTTAAAATAAATAAATTATTATTATTATTATATAAACTTTATATTAAATAAGCACCCATGTTCTGTATAAACAGAAAGTAAGCCGGTAATTACTCTTTGGATATTTGGGCTTTAACCTTTGGCAATAAGCCAGGAGATTGATATTTTTATTAAAAGTTGGAGAATGGATTGCCATGGCAGTGAGCTATACTTATGACTCAGCCAGGTCTTTATGAAATATAGCTGAAAACTGAAGTGCATTAATCAAAATTAGGCACATGTACACCTTGTTTTTACATTATTTGTTGTTGTTCTGCATGTCCTGCTAGCAATTATATCTAATGTTTTAATGACATTGTTTAAATTTATTTATGCATTTTCATCTCTTCTTTTTATAGTTTACAACTCATTATTTTATTAATTTTGTGTGATGCGGTTTTAAATCTGAAACCGATCCGATTATAATCGAACCGAAGTTTTTTAAACGAAACCAAACCGACGGTTGCGGTTGCGGTTTCGGTTTTCGATTTTAAAAACGGAGGATATGCGATTTCGTTTTCGGTTTTAACCTAAAACCAAACCGATTTGCCCCGCGCTCTCCCCTATAAATAGGGTCAACAACACTCGGCTTCTTCGTTGTTTGAATTTTAAAAGAGACATGTGTTGATGTCGCATGCATTTGTCAAGTAAAATAAAAACACTGTGTGAGAGTGGACCAACTGCAGTATAAGCTGCCAAATTATGCTGTTCAATTTTAACAACCTCTCATAAATCCGGCTTCAAAAATCATTATTTCTGCAATTTAGATGTGGACATGTCATTATCATTATGCAGTCATTAGTAGCCCTATGTTGACCACATGATCCTGCAACTACTCTAGTCTAGTGTCTGTAGAGTGCTACACACAATTTTATACCAGTATTCTTTTATATTTCTTCACATACAACTACTGTATTTCTTGATGATATGCATCATAGATACTCCGGCTTTGGCAATTGGTAATAGGATATGAGCATCTCAGCTGCGGTTCAATCGTGGTTTAGGGCGAAATCTTAATATGGACGAACACTTCAGATACGAGTCGACAGTAACAATTATTAATAATCAATAATCGAAAGAATTGAGACACGTGTCAGTACGCCCTTAGCACATTTTATGGCGGTTCTTACGTGGACACGTATAAGAAATTCATTTAAGCCATACGTCCTCCACCCCAGTAATAAACGGTCATGATAAAAAGATATCAACCCCTAAACCATATTCTTGGGTTATAAATAATCCAAGAAGAAGGGATTTAGGGGTTACGCTCTCTCACGCTCATGTGTATGCACACTCACAGCTTGTAACACCCCCAAATTCGGGGTCATAAATCTGGGTCGTCACACTATCCTTCAATCATGTATAAACTGTATTGATTCAGTAATCCAACAGACCTCAATCTCACACACACGCACAAGTTATATCCTTAAAAACGATGTACAACAAGTATCATCTGATATTACAACTCAAATGTACTTTACAAGATCTCAAACAATTATACGTAACCTCTACATGAAGTTACAATAATCTTACATTTATCTGAAGCCTATCTAAGTGTTTTGGCTTTCTTGAAGCAATGCTGCAAGGACTTCTCATCACGGTTGCAGTCGACTAGGTCTCTCACTAGCATGTTGGTTATATGTTGTGTTGTGACATTTAAAAGAAAGCAAGAGTGAGTAATAATGCACAGCCATAATGTACAAAATAATTTGAAAATAACTTCTAAATAATACTTCATCGTATAATAGAACGATTTGAAAAATTGGTGGTATACATATTTTTCTCTTTAAATCAAATTAGGTATTATATATATATATATATATATCTTGATAATGCTCCCGATAGTATTATATTCTCAGGAGAATCACTTTCTTGGTGTTAAACACCTCTTTTTGAAACAATGCTTGAAGGGACTGAAATATTGCATCAAGTTCCTCATAGGCCTCTTTCAGTTTAGCAAACTCCTTCTCAAAATTGACTTGAGAAGAAGGCACAACTGGTGCAGGTGTAGTGACAGTTTTAGAGACAATAGGGTCAAGGTCAATCACAGGAAGTTCTGCAAAGTCGGCCAATGAAAGTATAGTTCTCTTAGACCTATCAGAAATAGTGGATGAGACTTGAAAGTGTGGTAACTGATCAACATTGAGATTAAAGTGCTCAAATATTTTGATTAGTAGCAAACCATATGCCATGTACTCCTTTTTGAAAGCATCATTATGTGGCAAATGATCATATAGGGAATGTTAAAGTTCACCTTGTGACTAGCAAGCTTATACATGAGTTTTATCTCTGGAAACCTCATAAGCTTGTCACTAGATGTGTTTAAAAAAATGTTTTCCCTAATGATCAAAGCCAAGTTTTGAAAAGCATGGGTGAAGTGTTCATATGATATGCCATTGTCCCCATTGAACATGTCATGAGAAATCTCAATTCCATAATGTAATATATAGTAGATGATGTCAAAGATTACTGGAGCTAACAATGTCATTAGCATCTCTGATCATAGTATGAAGCAAATAAAATGAACATCTGATCTGAGTAGAAGATTAATGAACAGTTATTTTCAGTAATCTGTTAAGCTTGTAGTCAACCCTAAGTAAGTTGTATGGTTATCTTAATTTGTATTTTGTACTTGTAACACTTAAAGTCTGTAAAAATGCAAAAGAGCAGACTGGAGTCTTTTTCGTAAAACAGTATCAAGCCTAAGGATTCTATCTGGAAGAAGATCAAGAAGATCATGCCTCAGAATAATTTTGAAGAAGATTGGAGTTGAATAAATTTGTTTGGAGAAAAATATTATACGTCAAGATCTCTACAAGTCACAGATTTAATGTTATAGAGAAGTCATTCGAGAACTCCAGAGAGTACCAACGGATAAGCAATATCTACTCGATGGATGAGCAATATCTACTCGACGGATGAGCAATATCTACTCGACGGATGAGCTATATATCTACTCGACGGATGAGCAATATCCACCGGGAGTAGAGAAGTCAGGAAAGCTACTCGAGAACTCAAGAAGATATCGACAAGCCAATTTAAAGAACTGAAGATTGGAGATATCGACAAGTCATTCTTTCACTAGAGAACTCAGAGTTATCGATAAGTCATAGTGAAGATGTGAAGACTAGAGATCTCGACAAGCTGAAGACCTCTACAAGTCAAACTCAATATGGAGTGCTAGAGATCTCGATAAGTCTATGTACTTATCTAGATGTCAAGTTTCCTATTAATTCAAACTGGAAATCTCAAGGTACAGTCTCAAAGTACATAATTGTAGATCAGTTCAATATCCAAGATAAACAATCAACAAACAATCCAACAGCTTGATTGACAAGTCTATAAAAAGCAGCTTGAAGAGTGTGCAAGATCAATGGCAAAGATTAACTGACAGAGGAAGATTAAAGTAAACACGGGATGCTAAAGATATGCTAAGCCAGAAATGGAATATTTGATTTTCTATAAATAGAAATGACAAGTGACAGTTTAGAAAATCTAATAGCATGTTTATTATCCACTGTGTAAACCAGCAGTTAACTAAGTTATAAAGTTAACACTGGTCCTCTAGTTAGAAGTAACAATTTAGATAAAATCTCTTGTATCACCCACAAGAAGAAGCTGAGCACTTTAACATCAATGAGCTTAGAAATTTTGTAGCAAAACAGTCTTAATTTTTAATATAAAAATTAAGTGAGTTTTAAAGATTTGTGTTCCTTATTTTTTGCAAGTTTAAATTCTACATGAACACTTTTCTATACAAAATTTAATTTACTTTGTTCAACCATTAACTTTCAAGAAAAGCCTAAAATCAGAAAAAAAATATTCACCCCCCACCCTCCCCCTCTGTGTGTGATTCATTACCTAACAAGTGGTATCAGAGCAAAATCTGAAAGTAAACAGATTCAAGATCTTGGAAGAATGAATACACAGAAAATCACTAGCATCAAAATTCCTATCTTTGACAAAGCTAACTACACTCTTTGAAAAAAGAAAATGATGTTGTTTATCATGATGACCAATCCATTCTATATTCAGATTCTCAAGAATTGACCCTTCATTCCTATGGTAAGAGTTGAGGAATCTACAGATGGAGACATGGTCATACCAGCTCATTATGCTCCTAAAGATCCAGCTGAGTATTCAGACCCTGAAAAGGAGAAAGTCTCCATGGATAGCAGCTTGCAATTGATATTGATAGAGCCACTTGACAATATGATGTACAACAATATTGTTAACCGTGACACTGCCAAGCAAATATGGGAGAAGATTAAAATACTCTGTGAAGGAACTGAGGAGGTTAGATCTAATCAAAGAAGGATACTGATTTCACAGTATGAGGGTTTCATGGCTAAGCCTAAGGAAAACATTATTGATGTGTTTGAAAGATTCAATAAGCTGATACATGACTTGCAGCTTCATGATAAATACTATGAAGCTGAAGAGGTGAATCTAAAGTTCTTACTTACTCTCCCTGACCATTTAGAACAGAAAATCTCAGCAATCAGGGAAGGGGGAGACTTGAGCCGAATAACTCTGGAAGTTCTATATGGAATTCTCAAAACATATTAACTAGAGATGATTCAAAGGCAATCGTTGAGATCTGGTCAATGACATGTTGTGGATGGCTCAAGTGCTTTAATTATAAATGAAAGCCAATCCTTCAATGATGAACTAAGATCTTAAACTATAGTTGCCTCAACAAGTGAGCAGAGAACAAATGATTCACAAGAGCAAGTCATACTAGAGTTGGAAAAGGATGAATTCTACACTCTTGAAGAACTGGATGAGCTAGATCAGTCAATGGCCTATTTAGCTAGAAAATTCTCTAACATTAGAGTAAAGAAGCCAAGGTACTTCAGAAATAAAGGACTATCCTTCAACAAAGAAAACAGCTGGAAAGAGAAAAGGAAGAACAATTCTGACAGCAAGAATGGTTACAAAACTGGATATGTTGACAGATCTAATATAAGGTGATTCAATTGTGATGAACTAGGCCACTTTGCTACAGCATGCAGGAAACCTAAGAAGGCGAAGAAAGACAAAGCTTATCTTGAACTGGAAGCAAAGTATGAAGCTCTTCTGAAAAAGCAACAGAGCAAAGCTTACATTGCGGAGGGAAAGAGTTGGGATGATTCAGATAATGATGAAGATGAGGAAGTTGGAAACTATGCTATAATGGCTTTGGAGCAAGGTGAATCATCCTCATCAAAAGCACAGACACCAACTCTTACCACTATTGATTTAAACGTGAGTCAATACAAGGAAACTATTGAAAAGATGAGCACAGAAATGTTTCATATTCACACAAGTATGGTTGCTGCTAATGAAGAAGTTAGCAGATTAACAAAGATAAATAAGAAGCTTGAGAGTGAGAAGCAAGAAACTGAATTGTTGCTAATTGAGCTTGAAGCTTTAAAACGAGAAAATGCTTATCTCAAGAACAAGATCAAGTGTGCAAATGAAATTGAAGTAGTGTTAAGGGAGAAGCTAGAAAAGAATGAAGTAAAGATGAAATCTTTTAGAAATACATCTGAACTGGTCGAACAGTATCATGAGAAGAATAAGCCATGTGCAACTTGCTATTGGCCTTGACTATGATGACATGAGTGACAAAAAGAAAACTGTAGGTGACAAAGGGAAAACCAAGAAGAGTGAGAATGCTCCAACCTTTTTGAAAGAGGTTAATGCAACTATATTCAAAGTATGTGAAGAAGATAAAGAAAAATTGAGTATCAAGCAAGAAATTGTTGATGAAGATAAAGAGAAGATTACTGAAGAATCAGTTCAGTCTTCCAATACTGAAGAGAAACTCATGAACAAACAAAGTCCCAAGACTCTTGTTTAAGAAACCAAAACTGAAGATGCAAGAAAGAGAAAGAAAAATAGAAATGGGAAAATAGGGATAAACAAAAGCAATAATTTTGCTTATGTTAAATGCTCCTAAAAAGAAGTGTGAAAAATGTGGCTCTTCAAATCATCTAACTTGAAAGAGATGTGTCCTAAGTCCATCATATATGATGATTTAGGAATAACTTTTATGTTATCTGTTTTGATTTCATTGATATTAATAAAAGACTTGTTTTGGTTTTATTGCGGGCTTTATCTATTTAAGTGTTTAAATAAGATATACCATAGTTTAGAGTAAAGTTTTTTATGGATTATGATGAGATCATAATAATGAGACCTAAAAGATGATAACTCTAAACTTAAATAATTCCTGGTCGTAGGATTACTAATTGGTAATTAGTAATCCGCAAAGATTGGTACATAATATGCTTGCTTCATTATGTAGGATGTCTGTTCTCATAGACATTTGTGTGGTGACACTATAGCTAATATGTAGGTGCTTATTATAGAATAAGTTCACTGAACATGACTCACACAGCTGAACAACTGATGGAGTTCACTCACGTGTCAGCAGTTGTTCACATAGTGATAGTTGTACAAGTATCCTTAGACTTGAGGTCATCATAGTCATCTTGTGTACACTGAACTATGCTTTGGTTTAGTTCTTAGTCTCCAGGGACAATTATAAGGGCTCTACTGGGTATAGGAATTTGTACACGAAGATAGTGTATGATCAATAAAGGTTCTACCCCTTCCAGTGAAGGAAGAGAATGTTCAATGTTGATCCACTTATGCTAGTTCAGGAATCTCTGGCCAGAGTGAATAAAATTAGAAAGGAGTTTCTAATTTATATTAAATAGAACTAAGCATAGTGAATGGGAAAGCAAATGATTAAATAAGATAGGCTAGACACAAGTTCCATGCCTTGTATTTAATCGTGACATTGCAGGGTAGAAGGAATTGATTGTACGGTAACTACTCACTGAATAGGTTCTTGGTATTCTAAGCAGTTAATTCGTATTATCCGGATAGTCGCGATATGCTGAGAAGTATCTCTCACGATGTAGAATAAATATGATTAATTTATTAATTAATCATATTTAATGAATTAGAGAATTTATATAAATAATGATAAAATAGTTTTATTATTATTTATTTCTACTACCGGCTTAATATTGAACCTACAGGGTCACACCATAAAAGAGAATGATTTAATGGTGGAGGAATTAATTAATAATGGCTGGTAATTATTTATTTGTGAAATAAATAATTAATTAGCAGATTTAATAATTAATTAAATGAGATTTAATTAATTCTTAATATTATTAATTAAGAATTTAATTTTGGAAATTAAATCAAGTGAGAGAATTATTTTTCTAAAGTGTTTAGAAAAGGGATTAATGATTAAAAGGTGTTTTAATTATTAGTTAATTGGTTAATAAGAATAATCAATTAAAGGGTTAATAATAATAATATTTTATGGAAAATTTTCAGCTGAAAATTTTGCCTATAAATATACTATTATAAACCCTATTTGCCTCAACCCAAATAATTAACCCTAATTCTAAACTAGAACAAGAGGGAGACAACTAATTCTCTCAACCTCTTCCTCCTCCATCACATTGTACTCTTGGTGGATACCGGTGGAGTGCTTCACACTTGAGGAGCAGCTGCTAGGGATTTCCGTTCATCGTTCTTGGATCGCTATTAAATACCTCCATCTTTCCATTAACGTAAAGCTTCTTAAGGTAAACATACTGAACTACGAATTAAATATTATTTTTCGCATGGATCCTGCGGAGGGTTTCAGTTTTTTTAAGATTTAAATTTACGTTTTCGTTGCGTTTATGTGCTAAAAACCCTCCAATGGCATCAAAGCTACTTGCGAAAAGTTTTTAATTCGTTTATGTGTTTAACTATTTTCGATATATGAGCATGTACGTGATTCACCATGATTTGATGTTGGGATAATATGCTTATATATGTATGGTTTTGAATATATGATATTCATGTGAGTTGTATAATCATAAGATGATTATGTAATTTGTATATATACTGATATATACATGATTTATGTTTGTTCTAATTATGAGAATCATATTAGATACGGATTCTGAATTGGCTGCTGCAGATTTGCTGAAATCTGGGTCTGGTGTCCGATTTACGCAAACGAATACCCTATTCCATAGATAAACGAGCGTCTGAACAAAACTGATAGATAAAGCTATCAACGACTCCTCTATAAGGCGTTTGACATCGTTTACTGCCCGTAAACAGTGATTCTTGTTTTTCTGATTTTTCTGATTTTTTTCATATTTTTTTATGATTAGATCATGGATAATATGATATATTAAGATCAGATTATGTGTTTTAACATACTTTTATGTGTTGTATGAGCATGGTGGACGGTTATGGCCTTTCGACCTTAGTGTAATGATTTTGGTTTCGGTTTTAAATATTACTTGCATGTCGTCAATCTTTGTAATCATAAATCTCGAATGTAACTCGAGTTATTCTTGTAAGTTTATTAGATTAGTTTTACTTTCAATCATGTAATGTAATTGAAGACTCAAGAAGGCTATTCAATGGAGGTGATACAAAGAAGAAGATGAGGCATACAAGAAGTCTAAACAAAGAAGAAGACTTATGTAATAAGTAGTTGTATTTATTTCCATCACCATATTAGATTGACCTTGATCTTTATCATGAGCTTGATAAAGATCACATAGGATGGGGCCATAACCAAACACATTTACTTTATTGCACTTTACATTTACTTGTTTATTTAATTTTATATATGAGATATATGCCTATGTTTACCATGCGATGATAGATTTAGGTGAACTTAAATCAATATAAGGCGTGCTCTAGAAAATCTAGAATAGGAATCGTTTCTTGCCTTAACAATAATATTATGAATACAATCATGAGATTCTTTTGTTTATGAAACACGTAATTAAATATGAATTTTCAATATTGAGAGAATGGATGATTCTGTCAAAAGCATATTTCTATCTGTAAGAAAGGGGTATTAAGTGACGCCTCTTGACAATGCTCTCCCCGATCTGGGAATCATCTGATTATCGATTATTGATTTGAAATATTTAATTTAAAAGGAAGAATCTCTTTATAATATGATTATGATTGTAACATAATATAATCCCTCTAAAATTAAATAATATCAAGTAGTAATTGGCCAATGACACAATGGGCTTGTGTCGGTCAAAGCCTTCCAACGTGGTAGAAAGTAGTTCTTATTTTTAAATCATTGTCATTTCGTGCTACAGCCGAGGGCTTTGATTTCGAAATAAGAAATACTTGTCTATTACATAGAGATGTGTACATTGAATTAGAATCTAAAGGTCGTTACGTGCTACAGCCGTGGGCCGTTGGAGACTGATTCAATTGTACGAAATGTTGGGTTAGACTTGACTTAGAATATTGAGTTTGTCGTGCTACAGCCGTGACTCAATTAGTCAAGAGGCTAAAGTTTTATTAGGGAATAACATAAGATGTAATTGACAAGAGTTGTCTGCCTATTGAACATCACATGACGTTCCGTGCTACAACTGAGGTTGTGTGATGAAATGTAGGATCCCTATTCCCACTAGCATTATGAATGCTTAATTTTCACTTAGGGGTTGTATAAATTAGATAAACTAGTGGGAGCCACTTATGAATAAAGACCCGATTCATATAGTGTCTTGAAATGAAATTGAATATTTGCTAAGTGTTGTTATGTGTTCATCATTTACAGATTTACTATATTCGTTATGTCTTCTGCACTATCACTCCGGAGTATACTAGATGCTCATAAGTTGACTGGTCCTAATTTTGCTGACTGGCTTCGAAACTTGAGAATTGTTCTCAGGGTTGAGAAGCTGGAATATGTGCTTGACTCACCTAAGCCTACTGAACCTGCTAGCGATGCACATAATGATGAACATGTTGTGTATCGTAATTGGATAGATGATGCAAATGTTGCTCAATGCATCATGCTAGCTTCCATGAACATTGAGCTACAGAAGCAACATGAGCATATGGATGCTCACACTATCCTTATGCATCTACAAGAGTTGTATGATGTGGTAGCGAGGACATCTCAATATGAGATATCGAAGGAGCTATTCAGTTGTAGTATGTCTGAGGGATCATCTGTGAATGACCATGTACTTAAGATGATCAATTTGATTGAACGTCTTGGACAAATTGGTTTTGCCATGGATGGGGAGCTGAGCCAAGACTTGGTCTTGCAATCACTTCCGAGTTCATTCTCGCAGTTTGTTGTGAACTTTCACATGAATAAGCTGGATGTCAGCTTGCCTGAACTCCACAACATGTTGAAGACTGCAGAATCGAATTTTCCCCCTAAGAAGAGTTCTGTTCTTCTAATTGGTGAAGGTTCCAATCCTAAGAAAAGGAAGAAGAACCCTTCCAAGAAGAAGAAAGTAGGTGAGAAAAAGCCGGTTCCACCAAAAGCTGAAACCCCAAGAGCAAAGATGTTTGCTTTCACTGTAACAAGGTAGGGCACTGGAAGAGGAACTACAAGGTTTACCTTGAAGAATTGAAGAAGAAGAAGAAGAAGAAGGGTAGTGAGACTACCGCTTCTGATTCAGGTATGTTCATGATCGAAGTTAATATGTCACTAAGTCAAATTTCTACTTGGGTATTAGATACCGCCTGTGGTTCTCATATTTGTAATTCGTTGCAGGGACTAAGGAGAAGTAGGACTCTTGAAGAAGAGGAGGTGATTCTACGGATGGGAAATGGAGCAAGAGTTGCTGCTGAAGCTGTAGGATCATTTCATTTATATATGCCTATGGGCAAGACTATTGTTCTAAATAATTGTTATTTTGTTCCCTCGATTGTGAGGAATATTATTTCTATTCCATGTTAGACTTGGCTGGATTTTCGTTTGTTATTCAGAATAATAAATGTTCAATTCTTAGAGATAACGTTCTTTATGGAAGTGGTATTTTAAATAATGGCCTGTATGTATGTGACGTAGAGCATAATTTACTACAAATTGAACATACTAATAAAAGAAAAAGGGATGATGAAAATCTCACTTTCTTGTGCCACTGCGGACTTGGTCATATTAGTGAAAATAGACTGCGGACATTGCATAAGGAAGGGTTACTTGACCTCTTTGATTTTGAATCATATCCTATATGTGAGTCTTGTCTATTGGGTAAAATGACCAAATCTCCATTTAGTGGACATGGAGAGAGGGTTGCAGATTTGCTAGGATTGGTACACACAGATGTATGTGGACCAATGTCTACACAAGCCATGTGTGGATTTTCATACTTCATTGCTTTCATAGATGATCGATCTAGATTCAGATATGTGTATTTGATGAAACACAAGTCTGAAGCCTTTGAAAAGTTCAAAGAATATAAGTATGAAGTGGAGAAATAAACCAAACATAGTATTATAACTCTTCGATCAGATCGAGGTGGTGAATACTTGAATGGAGAGTTTCTAGCTTATCTCAAAGAAAATGGTATAGTCTCCTAGTGGACTCCTCCATATACTCCATAGTTGAATGGGGTATCTGAAAGGAGAAATCGAACTTTGTTAGACATGGTTCGGTCCATGATGAGCTATGCGAATCTTCCAGTATTCCTGTGGGGTTATGCATTGGAAACCTCAGCATATTTACTGAATAAGGTGCCTTCCAAATCTGTTCCTCAAACTCCATATGAGACATGGAAAGAAAGGAAACCGAGTCTTAAACACGTTAAGATTTGGGGATGTCCAGCTTATGTCAAGAAAGTTGACCTAGATAAGCTGGAATCTCGATCTGTAAAATATAATTTTATGGGATATCCTAAAGAGACTTAGGGTATTACTTTTACACCGATCATCGGGTGTATGTCTCCAGACATGCTACCTTCTTGGAAAAGCAGTTTATCCTTGAAGGAAATAGTGGGAGCAAAATTAAACTTGATATAGTTCAAGAAGCACAAACTACTACGGATCAAGTGAAAACACCTGTTCAGACTAAACAACCTTCTGTGGAACAACCCATTCATAGGTCAGGGAGAGTGTCTCGCCAACCTGAGAGGTATTATGGCCTTGTCATTGAGAATGACAATGAGTTGTCAATTATTGATGATGACGACCTTGTGACCTATAATGAGGCTATGAGTAGTGTTGACTCAAAAAAATGGCATAGTTCCATGAAATCCGAAATGGAATCTATGTATACCAACCAAGTATGGACTCTGGTTGAGGCGCCTGAAGGTGTTAAGCCTATTGGGTGCAAGTGGGTATACAAAAGAAAGATTGGAGCAGATGGGCAGGTGGAGACCTATAAGGCCAGGTTCGTGGCAAAAGGATTCAGACAAAGGCAAGGGATTGACTTTGATGAAACTTTTTTGCCTGTAGGCTTGTTAAAATTAATTCGGATTTTGCTTGCGATTGCTGCTTACTATGACTATGAGATCTGGAAAATGGACGTGAAAACGGCCTTCCTCAATGGGAAACTTGAAGAGGAAGTGTATATGACACAGCCAGAGGGTTTTCTTTCCAAGGGAAATGAACACCTAGTGTGTAAGTTGCTGCGAACCATATATGGTTTAAAGCAAGCTTCTCGTAGATGGAACATCCGTTTTGATGAGACAATCAAAGAGTTTGGTTTTATCAAAAACATAGATGAACCATGTGTCTACAAAAAGGTTAGTGGGAGCGCGGTAACATTTCTTGTATTGCATTGAAAGAGGAGATGTCAAGAGAGTTGACACACATAACAACGTAGCAGACCCACTCACAAAGCCACATTCTCAAAGTCACTTTGATCGTCATAAAGACAAGATGGGTATTAGATACCAGAGTAATTGGCTTTAGTACAAGTGGGAGATTGAAAGAGATGTGTTCTAAGTCCAATCATGTATGATGATTTAGGAATAACTTTTATGTAATCTGTTTTGATTTCATTGATATTAATAAAAGACTTGTTTTGGTTTTATTGCGGGCTTTATCTATTTAAGTGTTTAAATAAGATATACCATAGTTTAGAGTAAAGATTTTTATGGATTATGATGAGATCATCATAATAATGAGACCTAAAAGTTGATAACTCTAAACTTAAATATTTCCTGGTCGTAGGATTACTAACTGGTAATTAGTAATCCGCAAAGATCGGTATATACTATGCTTGCTTCATTATGAAGGATATCTGTTCTCATAGATATTTGTGTGGTGACACTATAGCTAGTATGTAGGTGCTTATTATAGAATAAGTTCACTGAACATGACTCACACAGCTGAACAACTGATGGAGTTCACTCACGTGTCAGCAGTTGTTCACATAGTGATAGTTGTACAAGTATCCTTAGACTTGAGGTCATCATAGTCATCTTGTGTACACTGAACTATGCTTTGGTTTAGTTCTTAGTCTCCAGGGACAATTATAAGGGCTCTACTAGGTATAGGAATTTGTACACGAAGATAGTGTATGATCAATAAAGGTTCTACCCCTTCCAGTGAAGGAAGAGAATGTTCAATGCTGATCCACTTATGCTAGTTCAGGAATCTCTGGCCAGATTTAATGAAATTAGAAAGGAGTTTCTAATTTATATTAAATAGAACTAAGCATAGTGAATGGGAAAGCAAATGATTAAATAAGATAGGCTAGACACAAGTTCCATGCCTTGTATTTAATCGTGACATTGCAGGGTAGAAGGAATTGATTGTACGGTAACTACTCACTGAATAGGTTCTTGGTATTCTAAGCAGTGAATTCGTATTATCCGGATAGTCGCGATATGCTGAGAAGTATCCCTCACGATGTAGAATAAATATGATTAATTTATTAATTAATCATATTTAATGAATTAGAGAATTTATATAAATAATGATAAAATAGTTTTATTATTATTTATTTCTACTACCGGCTTAATATTGAACCTACAGGGTCACACCATAAAAGAGAATGATTTAATGGTGGAGGAATTAATTAATAATGGCTGGTAATTATTTATTTGTGAAATAAATAATTAATTAGCAGATTTAATAATTAATTAAATGAGATTTAATTAATTCTTAATATTATTAATTAAGAATTTAATTTTGGAAATTAAATCAAGTGAGAGAATTATTTTTCTAAAGTGTTTAGAAAAGGGATTAATGATTAAAAGGTGTTTTAATTATTAGTTAATTGGTTAATAAGAATAATTAATTAAAGGGTTAATAATAATAATATTTTATGGAAAATTTTCAGCTGAAAATTTTGCCTATAAATATACTATTGTAAACCCTATTTGCCTCAACCCAAATAATTAACCCTAATTCTAAACTAGAACAAGAGGGAGGCAACTAATTCTCTCAACCTCTTCCTCCCCCATCATATTGTACTCTTGGTAGATACCAGTGGAGTGCTTCACACTTGAGGAGCAGCTGCTAGGGATTTCCGTTCATCGTTCTTGGATCGCTATTAAAGACCTCCATCTTTCCATTAACGTAAAGATTCTTAAGTTAAACATACTAAACTACGAATTAAATATTATGTTTCGCATGGATTCTGCGGAGGGTTTCGGTTTTTTTAAGATTTAAATTTACATTTTCATTGCGTTTATATGTTAAAAACCCCTTCATAACTCACCTTTGTAAAAAGGTTGTTAGCAAGCCAGCTGAAGGAACTTGCAAATACAATGAAGCAAATTCTAATGATCCTTATTCATTCTGTGACAAGTTTGACTGCATTCCTTGCAACATGAAGGTAATGAAGAGTTGCCACAAACTGAGAGTAGACCTTAAAGAATCAACAAATGAGTCTACATCAAAAGGAAAATATGAACAACAATCACTGAATTCTGTTTCTTCTAAAATTACTCATTCTACTTCTACTGAACAAGTTACCAAGAAGAAACTATCCAACGCTGCTTGGGTTTCCAAACACACTTAAGACTCATTGTGTGCAGGGCAAGTGAAGAAATTCATCTAGATCATAGACAATGGATGTTCCAGGCATATGACTGGTGGTAGAGCCCTGCTATCACAGTTTGAGGAGAAAGTTGGCCCATTGGTGACCTTTGGAGACAACATCAAATGATTCAAAATGGGATATGGTAAGATTGTTCTGAAAATGTTGTCTTTAAATGATGTAGCACTAGTAGCTGACCTTGAAGTGAATCTTTTCAGAATTAGCATATTGTAGACAATGGTCTCAAGTCTTATTCAACAAGAAGAATGCACTGTTATCAGCAAGAAAACCAGTGAAGTTGCTCTGAAAGGAGCAAAGAAAGAAAGCTTATTTGTTGAAGATTTTGACTCAACAAATAAGGATGGTATTTGTTGCTTATACACCAAGGTATCAGGAGAAATAAACAAGCTCTGACTTAAAAATCTGTCTCACTTGACTTTCAAGAAAATTAACACCTTGTAAAAAAGGAGTTGGTAAGAGACATGCCTAAGATGGAGCTTGCTCAAGTTGAAGTTTGTAAAGTCTGTCAGACTAAGGAAATGAAGAAACTACTCAACAAGAGAATCATGGAAATAGAAGCTCATCTCATGTACCTGAGTTTGATTGCACAACCTCAGGGGGAGAAAGAGGATCTTCGAATACTGGAAGGAAGCTTAACTTGGGATTATGGTATCCCAAGGGAATCAATTTTGGAGCTGTTAGACTCATAGATACAGATTTTGCTGGATGGAGGGTTGACAAAAAGAGTTCCAGTGGAAGATGTTAATTTTGTCTTTCAAAGACCTGTATCCTGATATAGCATCAATCTCATTTTTGTACCAGCATAAAAACAATTGGCTGACATTTTTACTAAACCTTTGGATGAAGCAACTTTCACTAGATTTGTAAGTGAAATTGGATTGCTTAATTCTTCATCCTAAGGCAAGAACTAAGCTAATGTTTTGCAACAAATTAATCTCCAGTAAATCAAAATTAATTTGATTAAATTAGAAATTAACTAAAATATAAATTATAAATATTTCAGAAATCTCTGTATATTTGTTTTTCAAATTCAATTAACTTGGAATTTTTCAAAGTTCTAAGTAAACTGCTCAGTTGTTAATTTACATTCTTAATATGTAAAACTAACACAAGGAAGAATTACAAATAACCAAAAGTATTTAGAGAACTGAGTTCTTGATAAGTATAAATTGACTTATCGACAAGTCATTTTAGGACTTCTGGAGTGAGTCCTCGATAAGTCAATTTACTGACTTCCCGAGTGACTTCTCGATAGGCTTAAAATGACTTATCGATAAGTCCTTGTAGAGTTCTCTAGTAGTATTCATTCACAGAGTTCTCTACAAGTATAATTTTTTGACTTATCAATAACTCAGATTTGAGATAATTTAAATTGATAAATTATTTTGGTAAAATACCTTTGGAAAATTTATTCTAATTTTATTTTGAATTTATTCAAATAAAAGTTAGAATTAATTCAGTCCACTTTTTGGACAAACTGGGTATTTATTTGATATTTCGATGAGTCATTTTTTTTGAGTTCTCTATAAGAGTAATTTAAAATGACTTCTCGATATGTACTTCACTTCTCAAAATGACTTCTCGATAGACAAACTCCAAATGTCTATTTTTGAGTTCTCGACAAGTCATCTACTTTTACTATAAATACCCAGACTTCTCGATACATACTCTTACTTACAACTCTCGAGATCTAAAGTGTCCTAGCTTTCAATTCGAAACCATTTTATCTCTCGTTTTCTTACCCATTCATTCTCATCAATTAACTGTAATATCCGGGATATATCGTGTAATTATTTTGCTATTAAATAATTATTATGTGTGTTCAGTATCTATTCTGTGAGTTAATTGTTAAATGTTATCTGTACTTGGATATTCAAAAATAATATTAATTGAGTATTTTAATTTTTATATGTCCAAAATAAAACATAGATAATTGTCATATTTTCCTAATTATTTTTACGTTGATTTATGGATTTATAAGGATCATATGAAATTTATAAAATCTTTTTCCGAGTATTTAAAATCTATTTTATAAAAACGGGAACCAACTGACGTCAACCATTGTTACGTTTTTGGAACCCGAAACTCTTTTGAGAACTCCTTCCTAACCTAATTGTAATATTCTGAGCATATTCCATGTTTCGGCTTTTTCGATCCGGCGTACAGTTTATTCTGCGCGGGTTCCAGTGCAATATTTTCGATACAATATTCCTTTCGGTAAATCAATAAAACCCTTATTTTCGATAAACGGGAGCTTTTTATTAAACTATCCCAATTATCACTTCATAGTACGTGTAACCAGGCGCTGAGACCAAGACCGTAGTACAAATTGTACTGATTTGGATAATTATCCCGAAAACCGATACCGTTTGGATCAGTTTTTATAAATAAACGTACCGTTTTATATCCGGAATGATCCAACGGGATACTAATTTTCCGTAATTATAAATAGCCTTTTTCCGTATTTTATTTCGTATCAAAATCATTTGCAGATAGTTAATTTTATAATTTTCATAGAAAAACCCTAATTACATAAAATGTTCTAAGAATCAAACAGCAAAACGAAGGCATTACCAATCTCTGTTTTCAAAGCTTGAGTAATCAAAACGAAGGATTTGAGGTGTTCTATCAGATTCTGAGCTTTGTTTCACTGCAGAATCAAATGTTTATTTTCTGAAAATTTATTTATTTTTGAATTTATTTTATTAAAAATATGAATTTTTGTTCGGATGATTGTTTGTATGATTTGATGATTGCATGTTGTAGAGCTTGTTTTCCTGATGATTTTCATATGTCATACGTCTGATTTGGAGTTCAATAACATGCTCAAAAGTGGGTTTAATTTTCGAATTTAAAAATTAGGGTTTATAACCCGTATGAATGTTTTCAATTGAAATTTGGGGGTTTTTGATTCAGGGGTTATTAGCTGTTGATTTATAGTGGGTTGTGTTCCTTATAAAATTTGCAATCGATTGATATATAGCTCGTTAACAGAGGATGCTTGAATCGAAGGGAGTTGTGTTTTAAAGATTTACGATGTTCGCCGGAAACCGGCGATGTTCTTGGCCAATTTCCGGCCAGAACAGGGATGATTAGAATGTTTTGAATGCGTGAACAAGTTCCTGATGTTGTGTAGTGTTGATCTGGAGGTGTTGGTGGGGTGAGGACGCCGGGATCGTCTTCTCCGGCCACCCCTGATTTTCCGACGACTGAAACTGCAAAATTGCAGTTTAGTCCCTGTATTTTTGAAGATGGTGAACTTTAGTCCCTGTAGTTTGCAAAGTTTTCAAAAATAGGATTCCTGTTTATAAAATGTTTAAAAATCATATTTCCTATTTATTTTTATTATAAAAATTCATTTTTAAATTTCTGAAAATTCTGAAAATTATTATTTTAATTCCGAAAATTATTTTTAATTCAAAAATAAATCTGAATTAATTAGTTAATTAATTTCAGTTAATTTTTAATCGATTAATTGGTCAATTAATTTGGAAATTAATGGCGACTAAAACTGCAAAATTGCAGTTTAGTCCCTGTATTTTTGAAGATGGTGAAGTTTAGTCCCTGTAGTTTGCAAAGTTTTCAAAAATAGGATTCATGTTTATAAAATGTTTAAAAATCATATTTCCTATTTATTTTTATTATAAAAATTCATTTTTAAATTCTAAAAATTATTATTTTAATTCCGAAAATTATTTTTAATTCAAAAATAAATCTGAATTAATTAGTTAATTAATTTCAGTTAATTTTTAATCGATTAATTGGTCAATTAATTTGGAAATTAATTGATTAATTGATTTAATTAATTATTAATTGATTTTAATTAATTATTTAAATAGATATAATTACTTAAAAATGATTTAAAAATTCCGAAAAATAGTTTCGAGCTTTAAAATATTATTCTAAATTATTTCCAAGGCTCGATAATTAGTATAAAATTGTTTCGGAGCCAGAATTGGCAAACCGAACCCTGTTTATTATTTCGAAATTGATCCAACGACCCATTTTAATTCCGAAAAATGTTTTAAAAATCATTTTAAATATTAAAAAGCCTATTTATGACCCGAGACTTCTTTATAAATAATATATCATTGATTACGTGATGTATTATGTGCTATATGTGACTTATTGATTGACTATCAGTCTATATATTCGGTGTTTACTTGATTATTGCATAACTTTCAATCTGTTAATCGGATTTGGGTAAAACGAAGGGTAGACAGAAGTATGTGTTGAATAGAACTCTATGAGTCGATTATTGATAGATGTTTATGATATGTGAGCAGAAGAGGCAAGGTGTAGGAAAGGGAAACAAGTAGTTGAGGAGTAAGACGATTGTGATTGGGAGTGAGTGCAGAATAGTAAGCTAGTACCAGGCAAGTGTTCTGAACTTTCTCGAGATATTATAGTACTTGATAATCCTGTGATATTGCAAGTGCTTTGAAGCACAGAAACCTAAACCCTAATTCCAGTTATTGATCTTGAGCCATGAACCTTATTATTTCTAGACCATTGATTGTTGTATACCCAAACACGAACCTCAAGTATACGATACTACTCCACAAATACATGCAAATAAAATTCCAAACACTAAACTGAATTAATTATATACTCAAACATTGTATCCTATGCTTTGAAAGCCCAAATCTTTGAAACCCTGAAATGTTGATTCCTTTGTTATCCAATTCTTTCAATACCAGCATCCAAGCTTTTAAATTATCTTATTGATCCTTACAAGGATTGAAACCCTTTCATTGTTAAACACTCATTGTTGTTAATGATTCTGATTATTGTTTATTATTGCTTATTCTGTTATTATGTTAGAATTGGATTATTTTTATAAAATTGTGGACCAGATTCGTGGTCAGACCATATAATGGTCAAGTTAGGCCAATGTGTGCCTTGGATCCAGTAGTTAGAGCAATGCTGTGTGCCTTGCTCGGGGTTAGTGCGTGACTGATCAGCAACCTAACCTTGGTTTTTGAATTAAAAGTATAATATCCAATTCTAAATCATAATCCATTGTTCACTTGATATCATAATCATGTTCACCTGATGATCATTATTCTCAGTTTTGTCACTGTGACTTGCTGAGCTAGTTAGCTCATTTGTGCGATGTTGTTTATATTCTTTCCAGCTAAAAAGGAACCAGTTGGTAACGAGGATTCCCAGTCCAGCGCGAGAGCTAGGGGTTCAGGTTGAGAAAGCTGAGTTAGTAGGCTTCTTTTTGAATAATTTAAGTCTGTAAAAGTTTGTAATAAAGTTTAATACTCAGTTTGAGTTTGAATGGTTGGGATTTGAACGATATGTATTATAAGTAGATGTGTGGCTTGTGTGCATACTTTAACCTGTTGCGATCCGTGGTAGTTGGTAAATAGGGTCACTGCATATTATTGTTATCTTTATTATTGTTATAAGAAGGTTATAAATAAGATGTGTGTGTGTGTGTGGACCCCAAACTTCTGACCCGGGTTTGGAGGGCGCCACATCAACAATGGTCCAAAATGTTGCTAGAACATTTATCCCAAAGAAAGGAACCAACTATCTTGCTTCCATTGATGCAAACCAAGCTCCTGATAGTTTCAAGGGGTTTGTGAAGCTGCTGTCTGAATCCTATCTTGCAGGTGCTTTGACTGCAAATCCAGTACTGTATCTAGACGTGTTGCATGAATTCTGGACTACAGTTGTAGTGAGGACTGATGTTAACAATAACTCTCTTTCTTTGGTGGTGACTTGCACAATTGGAGGCCAACGAATAGAATTCAATGACCAAGATGTGAATAGATCCTTGGGGCTGCCAACTGAGAATCTGGTGGAGGTACCAACTCCTGATGAGCTGACTGAGTTCATGGACTTCATCAATTATGGTGGGAGAATCAACCTGTCAAGCTTAAATAGAACCAATCTAAGGAAGGAGTGGTCATTCATCTTTGACTCTGTAGTAAGGGCCTTTACTTGCAGAAAAACAGGATATGACAATATCTCCAGTGTTGTGCAAAAGCTGGTGTATTCAATTTCCCACAATAGACACCTGAATGTTCGTATGCTGATCTTGGAAGAACTTGCAACCAGGCTGGTTATGCCTCTGAAAGCTAGAGGTAAGGAAATTTTTTTTCCTAGATTTATTATGTCCACTTTAAATAATAAAGTAGCTGACATACATCTGTTGAATGGTATAGATAGTACTAAGATAGGCAATTGTAAGCAAGTGTCCAAAATAATATTTGGATCACTTACTACAAAGAATAAGGTCAATGTTGATGGATTTTAATCACAGCGGGGGCATGGTAAAACACTTTTACACATATAAAATCCAAATAAAAGCATATAAATTATGGTAAAAACATAGGGATTGATTACTAACCTTTAATATATGATCCAAAAGCAACGATCGGAGATCCTTAGCAGTTGCTCCTCAAACGTGAAACACTCCACCGGTATCCACCAAGAAAACGACGTTAAGGAGGAGGAGGAGGTGGAGAGAATTAGGTTTTATAAAATTTTGGGGTTAGAATAAAAATAGGGTTTATAATAGTATATTTATAGGCAAAATTTTCAGCTGAAATTTTCCCATAAATATTATTATTATTATCCCATTTATTATTCTTATTAATAATTAAAACACCTTTTAATTATTAATCCTTTTTCTAAACACTTTAGAAATAATTCTCTCTCTTGATTTAATTTCCAAAAATTAAATCCTTTAATTAATAATATTAAGAACTTTTCTTAATTAATTTATAATCAATTAAATCTCATTTAATAAATTATTAAATTTGCCAATTAATTATTTATTTCATAAATAAATAATTATCAGCCATTATTAATTAATTCCTCCACCATTAAATCATTCTCTTTTTATGGTGTGACCCTGTAGGTTCAATATTAAGCCGGTAGTAGAAATAAATAATAATAAAACTATTTTATCATTATTTATATAAATTCTCTAATTTATTAAATATGATTAATTAATTAATCACATTTATTCTACATCATGAGGGATACTTCTCAGCATATCACGACTATCCGGATAATATGAATTCACTGCTTAGAATACCAAGAACCTATTCAGTGAATAGTTACCGTACAATAAACTCCTTCTACCCTACAATGTCCCGATTAAATACAAGGCATGGATCTCGTGTCAAGCCTATCTAATTCAATTACTTGCTTACCATTTACTGTGCTTAGTTCTATGCAAATTAGAAACTCCTTTCTAATTTCATTCACTCTAGTCAGAGATTCCTGAACTAGCATAAGTGGATCAGCCTTGAACATTCGCTTCCTTCACTGGAAGGGGTAGATCCTTTATTGATCATACACTATCTTCGTGTACAAATTCCTATACCCAGTAGAGCCCTAATAATTGTCCCTGGAGACTAAGAACTAAACCAAAGCATAGTTCAGTGTACACAAGATGACTATGATGACCTCAAGTCTAAGGATACTTGTACAACTATCACTATATGAACAACTACTGACACGTGAGTGAACTCCATCAGTTGTCCAGCTGTGCGAGTCATGTTCAGTAAACTTATTCTATAATAAGCACCTACATACTAGCTATAGTGTCACCACACAAATATCTATGAAAAACAGACATCCTTCATAATGAAGCAAGCATAGTATGTACCGATCTTTATGGATTATTAATTACCAGTTAGTAATCCTATGACCAGGAACTATTTAAGTTTAGAGTTATCATCTTTTAGGTCTCACTATTATGATCTCATCATAATCCATAAAAAAGCTTTACTCTAAACTATGGTATATCTTATTTAAACACTTAAATAGATAAAGCCCGTAATAAAAACAAAACAAGTATTTTATTAATATCAATGAAATCAAAACAGATTACATAAAAGTTATTCCTAAATCCTCATATATGATTGGACTTAGGACATATTCCTTTCAATCTCCCACTTGTACTAAAGCCAATCACTATGGTATCTAATACCCATCTTATCTTTATGACGATCAAAGTGACTTTCATAAAGTAGCTTTGTGAGTGGGTCTGCTATGTTGTTATGTATGTCAACTCTAATTCAATACAATACAAGAAATGTTACTGCGCTCCCACTAACCCTTTTGTAGACGCATGGTTCATCTTCGTTTTTGATAAAATCAAACTCTTTGATTGTCTCATCAAAACGAATGTTCCATCTTTCGAGAAGTTTGCTTTAAACCACATATGGTTCACAACAGCTTACACACTAGGTTTTCATTTTTCTTGGAAAGAAAACCATCTCGCTATTTGCCAGATCTCATAGTCGTAGTAAGCAGCAATCGCAAGCAAAATCCGAACTGATTATAACAAGGCTACAGGTAAAAGGTTTCATCAAAGTCAATCCATTGCCTTTGTTTGAATTCTTTTACCACAAGCCTGGCCTTAAAGGTCTCCACCTGGCCATCTGCTCTAATCATTCTTTTGTATCCCGTATACATAGATTTCATTCCGGATTTCATGGCACTATGCCATTTCTCTGAGTCAACACTACTCATAGCCTCATTATAGGTTACAGGGTCGTCATCATCAATGATCGACAACTCATTGTCATTCTCAATGACAAGGCCATAATACCTCTCAGGTTGGCGAGACACTCTCCCCGATCTATGAATGGGCTGTTCCACAAAAGGTTGTTCAGTCAAAACAGGTGTTTTCACTCGATCTGTAGTAGTTTGTGCTTCTTGAACTTCATCAAGTTCAATTTTTCTCCCACTGTTTCCTTCAAGGATAAACTCCTTTTCCAAGAAGGTAGCATGTCTGGAGACAAACACCCGATGATCGGTGCAAAAGTAATACCCTAAAGTCTCTTTAGGATATCCCACAAAACTACATTTTACGGATCGATATTCCAGCTTATCTGGGTCAACTTTCTTGACGTAAGCTGGACATCCCCAAATCTTAACGTGTTTAAGACTCGGTTTCCTTTCTTTCCATATCTCATACGAAGTTTGAGGAACAGATTTTGGAAGGCACCATATTCAGTAAATATGCTGAGGTTTCCAATGCATAACCCTATAAGAATACTGGAAGATTTGCATAGCCAATCATGGACCGAACTATGTCTAACAAAGTTCGATTTCTCCTTTCAGATACCAATCTGGAGGAGTCCACTGGGAGACTATACCATTTACTTTGAGATAATCTAGAAACACTCCATTAAAGTATTCACCACCTCGATCTGATCGAAGAGTTATAATACTATGTTTGGTTGTTTCTCCACTTCATGTTTATATTCCTTGAACTTTTCAAAGGCTTCAGACTTGTGTTTCATCAAGTACACATATCCGAATCTAGATCTATCATCTATGAAAGTAATGAAGTACAAAAATCCTCCCATGGCTTGCATAGACATTGGTCCACATACATCTGTGTGTACCAATCCTAGCAAATCTGCAGCCCTCTCTCCATGTCCACTAAATGGAGATTTGGTCATTTTACCCAATAGACAAGACTCGCACGTAGGATATGATTAAAAATCAAAGGGTTCTAGTAACCCTTCCTTATACAATGTCCGAAGTCTATTTTCACTAATATGACCTAGCCTACAGTGCCATAAATAGGTCAGATTTTCATCATCTCATTTTCTTTTATTAGTTTGTTCAATCTGAAGTAAATCATGCTCTACGTCACATACATACAGACCATTATTTAAAATTCCACATCCATAAAGAACATTATCTCTAAGGATAGAACATTCATTATTCTTAATAATAAATGAAAAACCATCCAAACCCAACATAGGGATAGAAATAATATTCCTCACAATAGAGGGAACGTAATAATAATTATTCAAAATAATAGTCTTGCCCATAGGCATATGTAAACTAAATGATCCTACAGCTATGGCCGCAACCCTTGCTCCATTGCCCATACGTAGAATCACCTCATTTTTTTCAAGATTCCTACTTCCCTTTAGTCCTCGCAACGAATTGCAAATATGAGAACCACAGGCGTATCTAATACCCAAGTAGAAATTTGACCTAGTGACATATTAACTTCAATCATGAACATGCCTGAATCAGAAGCGGTAGTCTTACTACCCTTCCTCTTCTTCAATTCTGCAAGGTAAACCTTGCAGTTTCTCTTCCAGTGCCCTAACTTGTTACAATGAAAGCATACAGCTAAATTAGGATCAGTCAACTTGTGAGCATCTAGTATGCTCCTGAGTGATAGTGCAGAAGATATAATATAGTAAATCTGTAAATGATAAACACATAACAACACTCAGCAAATATTCAAAGAAAAAAACAGCAACGCCAAGAAAAAAAGTAGTCCTAACAAAACAAATTATAATGTAAAAGAAAAATCACCAAATTTTATTTTTAAAATATTAAAAATAAAAAGAAGAAGCAATCGATTAATCTATAAATTAGATTTGTTTATAAAAATTTTAACTAAAAGAATATACATCGATATCCTTCTATATATCATTAATATTGCCAGAATTCCTACACAACTAGTTCTTGAATCAAGAAATTTTTATTTTGATAAATACATTTACAATAATAAAACAAACCAAGAAATAAAAAATAAAAAAAAAACAAAAAAGAAATTATTTCATTTTAAAAACACTATATGAATCGGGTCTTTATTCATAAGTGGCTCCCACTAGTTTATCTAATTTATTCAACCCCCTACGTGAAAAATTAAGCATTCATAATGCTAGTGGGAATAGGGATCCTACATTCCATTACACAACCCCGGCTGTGGCACGAAACGCCATGTAATGTTCAATAGGCAGACAACTCTTGTCAATTACATCTAATGTCATTCCCTAATCAAACTTTAGCCTCTTGAATAATTGAGTCACGGCTGTGGCACGACAAACTCAATATTCTAAGTCAAGTCTAACCCAATATTCCGTACAATTGAATCAGTCCCCAAAGGCCCACGGCTGTGGCACGTAACGACCTTTAGATTCTTATTCAATGTACACATCTCTATGTAATAGACAAATATTTCTTATTTCGAAATCAAAGCCCTCGGCTGTGGCACGAAATGACAATGATTCAAAAATAAGAACTACTTTTCTATCATGTTGGAAGGCTATGACCGACACAAGCCCGTTGTGTCATTGGCCAATTACTACTTGATATTATTTAATTTTAGAGGGATTATATTACGTTACAATCATAATCATATTATAAAGAGATTCTTCCTTTTAAATTAAATATTTCAAATCAATAATCAATAATCAGATGATTCCCAGATCGGGTGGAGCATTGTCAAGAGGCGTCACTTAATAACCCTTTCTTACAGATAAAAATCTGTTGTTGACAGAATCATCCTTTCTCTCATATCGAAAATTCATATTGAATTACGTGTTTTACAAACACAAGAATCTCATGATTGTATTCATAATATTGTTGTTAAGGTTATGAAACAATTTCACTATACTAGGTTGTCTAACAAAAGGCCTTATGTTCATTTAAGTTCACCTAAATCTATCATCGCATGATAAACTAAGCATATATCACATATATAAACATGAATAAACATCAAGGTAGGCATGTTATATCATCTAGCATATTAGTCTAAGCATTATACATCTCTATGTATCACATGAAGCATTTAAAAGCAATTAAAACAGTCAAAAACAACTTTAAAACACTTCATGGAAATATAAACAGTTCAAAACTTTTATATAAACTAAAACTGATCACTCCATTAGATCCGTCTCAGAAAAACGAATCCAACGGTATATTGCACGCCCAAAACGGAGTTACGAAACTCCCAGAAAATCAAATTTAATGTGGACAGTCGGGCTGTAACGCATTACAGGAACGCGTTACAAGACCTGTAACGCATTCTGGTGATGCGTTACAACCCTTTTAAGCCATTAAAAGGTGTAACGCATTCCGTGAATGCGCCACATGGTGTAACGCATTCCCAGAATGCGCGACACCTTTTTTTTTTCTGCCTGCACTGCACGCGCCGTACCTGTACTCTGTACCTTTGCCTGTCTTCTTGCACGGATTACCGCACCTGACACCACCGTTCTCTGTCTACATTTCTATCCGTGCAGCAGCATAAACAACACAGACAAAGTACAGATGCAGATATATATACATGCTTTCAATTTATATATATATATATATGATTTATTTAATTACGAATTTAATTACAACAACTTCAAAAATTCATAATAAATAATCTATACATCATAAAATTATGAAAAAAATACGTAGACGATCTACAACACTTGTAGAACCCAGATCAATATTCAAAATTATTCTGAGAAACGATTTCTCATCAGACAAAATTAATCCATGATATAACTTGTAAAAATCATAATTAATTCATACAAGCACATAAAATTCTGAAATTTTTACCACAGATCTATATGCATACAACCTATGCTCTGATACCAATGATGGATTTTAATCGCAACGGGGGCATGGTAAAACACTTTTACACATATAAAATCCAAATAAAAGTATATAAATCGTGGTAAAAACATAGGGATCGATTACTAACCTTTAATATGCGATCCAAAAGCAACGATCGGAGATCCTTAGCAGTTGCTCCTCAAACGTGAAGCACTCCACCGGTATCCACCAAGAAAACGACGTTAAGGAGGAGGAGGAGGTGGAGAGAATTAGGTTTTATAAAATTTTGGGGTTAGAATAAAAATAGGGTTTATAATAGTATATTTATAGGCAAAAATTTTAGCTGAAATTTTCCCATAAATATTATTATTATTATCCCATTTATTATTCTCATTAATAATTAAAACACCTTTTAAAAATATTAATCCTTTTTCTAAACACTTTAGAAATAATTCTCTCTCTTTATTTAATTTCCAAAAATTAAATCCTTTGATTAATAATATTAAGAAATTTTCTTAATTAATTTATAATCAATTAAATCTCATTTAATCAATTATTAAATTTGCCAATTAATTATTTATTTCATAAATAAATAATTATCAGCCATTATTAATTAATTCCTCCACCATTAAATCATTCTCTTTTTATGGTGTGACCCTGTAGGTTCAATATTAAGCCGGTAGTAGAAATAAATAATAATAAAACTATTTTATCATTATTTATATAAATTCTCTAATTTATTAAATATGATTAATTAATTAATCACATTTATTCTACATCGTGAGGGATACTTCTCAGCATATCGCGACTATCCGGATAATATGAATTCACTGCTTAGAATACCAAGAACTTATTCAGTGAATAGTTACCGTACAATAAACTCCTACCCTACAATGTCCCGATTAAATACAAGGCATGGATCTCGTGTCAAGCCTATCTAATTCAATTACTTGCTTACCATTTACTATGCTTAGTTCTATGCAAATTAGAAACTCCTTTCTAATTTCATTCACTCTGGCCAGAGATTCCTGAACTAGCATATGTGGATCAGCCTTGAACATTCGCTTCCTTCACTGGAAGGGGTAGATCCTTTATTGATCATACACTATCTTCGTGTACAAATTCCTATACCCAGTAGAGCCCAAATAATTGTCCCTGGAGACTAAGAACTAAACCAAAACATAGTTCAGTGTACACAAGATGACTATGATGACCTCAAGTCTAAGGATACTTGTACAACTATCACTATGTGAACAACTGCTGACACGTGAGTGAACTCCATTAGTTGTTCAGCTGTGCGAGTCATGTTCAGTGAACTTATTCTATAATAAGCACCTACATACTAGCTATAGTGTCACCACACAAATATCTATGAGAACAGACATCCTTCATAATGAAGCAAGCATAGTATGTACCGATCTTTGCGGATTATTAATTACCAGTTAGTAATCCTATGACCAGGAACTATTTAAGTTTAGAGTTATCATCTTTTAGGTCTCACTATTATGATCTCATCATAATCCATAAAAAAGCTTTACTCTAAACTATGGTATATCTTATTTAAACACTTAAATAGATAAAGCCCGTAATAAAAACAAAACAAGTCTTTTATTAATATCAGTGAAATCAAAACAGATTACATAAAAGTTATTCCCAAATCCTCATACATGATTGGACTTAGGACATATTCCTTTCAAATGTAAGTCTGAAAATCACTCCATTTACGTTGGAGAGATTTAGGACTTATCCTTATCCTATGCCTGACATGAGATCTAATGCACAATCTAGTTTAGCTAAGAATCCTGAACCTGTAGAAGTACAAACACAGGATCACCAACAGGGATCTTGCTGCAACCATTCTTTCATAATTGTTAGAAACTAGGAAACCAACTACCTCATCTTCTCAAAAGGGTGAGGTCAGTAAAAAGAAGAGAAATGGGATAAACCTAGCTGTGATAACTGAGAGTAGTGAGGAGAGAGCTGAAAGAGAACCACCTCTGGTCAAAAGATCCAAAAGAAGTAAACAAACTGAGTTGACCACTCTATTCTCCTCTACATCCTCCCAACAGGATGCAGATGTAAAAATAACCAAGAGTGAGTCTGCACAGCCTGCACAAGAAGCAATTCAAGTGTATGGTAGGAGAAATAAGGAAGGCACACACTGTGAGAGCACATCCCTTGAAGCTCCCTCATCTATTCAAGGGGAGCTGCCAACACTCACAACTGAGCAACAATCTCTTCTATCTAATATTTCTTCTATTCCAATTCCACTTGAATCCATTTCTCAAGTGCACCAAAAATCAAGTGACCTAGCTCAAGAAGCTTTTTTCACCACCCAGACACCTCATTTAAATGGTGACAGACTACATGCTGGGGTAGACCTTAATGACATCATCGCAAACATGGGGGATTTATCAGTCTTTACTGAAGACCCCATGGATACCACTAATGCATCTTTATGTGCAAAACATTCTTTACTTGTCTATGGTAAGGGATGTCATTTACCCGCGGAGCTTGAGCATAAGGCTTATTGGGCATTGAAGAAGTTAAACCTTGATCTAGATGCAGCTGGGAATAAGCGAATGCTTCAGTTAAATGAACTTGATGAATTTTGACTTCAAGCGTACGAAAATAACAAAATGTACAAGGAAAAGGTAAAAAGCTGGCATGACAGGAAGCTATCGCCTAAGTCATTCGTGTCGGAGTAACAAGTTCTTCTATTCAACTCTCGTCTCCGACTTTTTCCTGGAAAGTTGAAATCAAGGTGGTCTGGACCATTTATCGTCAAAATTGTGTTTTCACATGGAGCGGTGGAGATTTTTGAGAACGATCCAGGCCAAGCATTCAAAGTAAATGGTTAGATATTGAAGCACTATTATGGGGATGCGGCAAACCGTGAAGTGGTTAGTGCTGTTTTATTGTCAACTTGAGCGCATAACTCCACGTCAAGTTAATGACGTAAAAGAAGCGCTTTTTGGGAGGCAACCCAAGATATGAGACCATAGGACACCTTAGAATATAGTACTTTATCCAAAAACCCAAAAAAATCAGAAAATAATTTACAGAATTTTTTTTTCCAGAAGCCTAGCAGGCGCCCGCGTGCTGGTGCCAGGCGGCCGCGTGCGTCCCTGACTGTTGAAAAATCATTTTTCAGCCTAAAAAAACAAAACAAAAATAAAAAATAAAAAAATTCACAAAAAAAAATATAACCCATTAACCCACGATTTTCCCCCCATACCTTGCCACAATCCCCACTCCTAATCAACTTCTAACCCTAATTTTGCCCTATAAATACATACAACCTCTCCATACACATCCCACACACTTTCACTCTACAAAAACTCTCTTACACACCAAACACAAACTCTCCAACTCTTATTCTCAGTTTTCATAGCCCCAAAGAGATCACGAACTATGGGTAGTAACAGCACCAATCCGACTGATACTGATTCTTCGAGGAATACTGCTGCGAGGCCCCGATTATTGGATGGGGCTTCTAAAGAAGAGTACACCAAGCTTCTGACTAAGCCTATTATGAGGGAGAGGGGATTCTTGCCATCATGGAGGGATGGTGAGTTGCTACTGATGATTGCTGAGAAGGGATGGATTACATTCTGCGAGTCACCTGAGGCGGTTCTGATTCGCCGGGTGATTGGACAACAATAAAGGAAACCACAAGAGGAGCATTGGAATGCAAGGGCCCCTGAGGACTTTGATTTGGACTTGATTATTGCTACTCTCTGTCAGCCGGGCACAATGTGGAAGTTCAAAAGGGGATCCAATGATTATCGTAGTTTCTCTGTTGTCGCGATGAACAGGTATGCTCGTGCTTGGAATGCGTTTTTATGTGCTAATTTTCTTCCTTCTTTGCATGCACATGAGGTTACAGTGGAGAGGGCGAGGTTGTTATGGGGAATTCTGAATGATGAATATTTGTGGACCTTGGTGAGTACATCTACCAAGGGATTTTGAAGTTTTTGAGGGGGAAATCACAATACTCTATCCAGTATGCCTCTATTGTCACGAAGCTTTGCAAGACAGTTGGAGTCCAGTGGCCTTCTAATGAGCAGTTGCAGATGCCAAAATGTTTGAGGGCAGTACTCCTGAGGGGGAGCTATCTAAATCCTCTACAATTCAATTGGAGGTTCCTCATGTAGGAACAACTCCTCTCACAACCCTAGCAGAAATCGCCTCTGCAGTTGAAGCTAGAAGTACAATTGCCCATGATCCTGTCATAGGGGAGGCAAGCATAGCACATTCAAGTTCCAGTATGTTGCAAGACACATAAGGGTTTGGGACTGGTGTATGTTAGGCACAAAGCATGCGCTAAATAAATCACGCAAGTATACGCGTTCGCAAGTAATATAGAATGATTTCTAGTTCATTCCCACAGAGACTTTGATTAATTATATTTAATTAACACTTATTCACCAATGTATGATTATTCTTCAATGCCAAGACAATAACAATTAAGTTTGGTAAACTAATAATTACTACGAGAATTAAACACTTGAATTAACAATATTAAACACACATAAGTCCTAACTTCATTACTACTTTATTCAATAGTTATTGTTATTAACCTTAGCATGTAATGGTGATGATATTAATCGAACAACATGAAACTGATAAATGCCAACTTTCGTTGTACGAATACCATTCTACCAAGCATCCAAAATTAAGATAGAAGTTGAATAGGCATCAATTATGTTGAGACCCTATATGTCTACAGAATTTGACAACATAATGATTTAAGCGCAAGTTATTCATGATGATTACACAGGGTAATTAAAACAGTTAGAGTTACCCACTAATCATGCATACAATACATGAACCTATGCTAGCATGGCAAGTTCTAAATCGCAAGATTCACTGTCACTTCACAAGAGATTAATGGGCTATCTTACATGTCCGCGACGCATAAAAGACGAATAAGCACAACCTATACTAGATATCATACAATCACCACATACCAAGGTAATAATAATTAACTAAAGAATTCCATAGTAAATCTGCTAAGATTCCATGATCACGATTTGCCCATAATAGAACTCATCGTCACCATGGGTTCATATGAAAGCATGATAATAACACAACGATATAAAGATGAAAAATACATAATAAATAATGAAGTACGTCACAAGAGTATTAAGGTTCAAAGCATAAAAAAAACTAGCATCCACTCTTACAATGAATTAAAAGAATCACAAGATAAATGTATGCTTCCTCTTCTTCATTGTTGTGTGCTAAAACGGTCTTCTCAATCTTCTTGCCCTTGCTCTTGATGAAGAAAACGTCTTCCCATAAGGTTTATATAATAGCCCAAGAGAACCAGCGGGGCCAACAGAAGCCCGATTGTACTCGAATTAATAAAATCCAGATTCTGAAATTCCGCACGCATGCAGTCGCCTATTGTCTCCACGCGGCCGCTTGCTGGCACGCGGCCGCCTGCTCCTGGCGCGCGGTCGCCTGCTACCCTTCTGGAAAATACTTTATTTTGCTTATGTTTTTGCTGATTTCTTCGCTCATCACCCCTAGACTGATTCCAAGCACTTCCTTAAGCTTTATTTGATGAAAACCACCTATATAAGCAAATTATACCCTGAAATGCAAAAACACTAGAAAATACGTCAAATACACAAAATACTTGAGTTCAAGACACCAATTCAAGCCGTTATGAGACGCTCTAAGTGGTATAAAATTCCACTTATCACACCCCCATACTTAAGTCGATGTTTGTCCTCAAGCATCACAGACTCAAACTTAGAATAAAACATGCATGAATGCAACTTATACGAATGCAGCGATCCCCTCGCGATGACTAAACCAACCAACACATGATATATCAACAAATGCAATTAGGTTACTAAAGATGAATCAAATCACGCAAGCTAACATACAACTAGAAATGTGGTGTGTGCGAATGCTTAACAAATATGCTTCGAAATTAGATCAATCACCATAACTTAATTATCCTCAAGGCAGTCACAAGCTTATACGAAGAATATATTCTAGACACAAAATGACTTATAACACTTCAAGATTATTGGAGTTTATTACGGAATCATGCTTTTATTCAACATATAAAATAAATGCTTATTTGAACGTACAATGAGTGAGGTCCATAAAAGACATGCAATGGTACCCATTTAGCAAGCGTTAGGTTAGCGGATCCCAGACTATAAAATCCTTAGGTCACTAGGCACAAAGTCCCCTAAGAACTTAATAACTCGAATACCAAAGAGCCCACTCGTGATCAATTGTGCATTAAACCATATTTTCTTTTCTTTTTCCTTTTTTTCCTTCTTTTTTTTCTTAATTTCTGAGCAAGTACGTTTCGCTCCCTCTTACTCAACCCTAGACTACTCGTATACAATACGAGCCGACTACTAGCCATTTGACGCCTAGCCACACTAGCAATGAATTCCAATTTTTTTTCTCCAATTTTTCGCTTTTCATGTCTTTTATCATTAAGAGCCTAGCATGCATTCTAAGTATAAGCAATAGATTAACCTCAAAAACCATCAAACCATGACAACAATCTAGTCCTTAAGCATACTCTAAGGCTTAGTGAAATTACAAGTGTTTCTAGCATGCATGTCAACCTAACAAGATTCAACATCACTCTAACGATATCACTACACTCGCATCAATATCACATATTAATCGGTAAAGCAACACAAAGGGATCATGGTATATGCATGAGCTATATGACATGATAAATAAAGCTATAAATCCTTAAAAAAACTATATGGCAAAAATATGCAACTATATGAACTAAACTAACATGAAAATGCAACTACATGACACACATAAATATGTTCCTAACTACTACCCCCAAACTTAAAATCTTCACTGTCCCCAGTGAAGGTAATAGAAAGGAACACAAGGTATACCTACTCAGACGAATCATCATCACCCTCCGAGGGTGGAGTGTCAGGAGGTGGATAAGCAGAATCCTCACCAAAAATGGGCCACTGGATGTTAGCTCCAAGGCCTCTAAATGTAGTCCCAAGTGCCTGGGTGAGCTCCTCCGCAAACCGACTCTGCGACTCATACATCGCATTCATCCTCCTTGAAAGCCTCATGTACTAGACATCATCCAATCCTGAACCATCTCCTCCCTGAGCTCTCGAAGAGCCTGCCTCTCCCTGAGCCTGACTGGGCCTAGCCATGGTAGCATCAGCTGCTGGAACTTCTCCTGGAAGGTGATACCCCAAACCCTGTGACTCGGGCTCTCCACCCGTCCACTCTTGCATCGCATTCAAAGTCGATAAATCAATAGGAGCGGGGGACATCCCAAGTGGAGTCTTGTATGTTGTTCTATAAGTCCAAACATCTTCATCGAGCTTCAAAGACCAATCTTTCCTTGACGGACAAATGACTTTCTCTAGAATGCACTTGATCACTCTATTAGACACTTCAGCTTGACCATTAGTTTGTGGATGATAGGCAGTAGCAATGCGATGATTCACATTGTAGCGTTGTATCATAGAAGTGAACTTATGATTGCAGAAATGCGACCCTTCGTCACTTATCATAACTCGTGGCGTTCCAAACCATGTGAATATCTGCTAATGAAGAAAACTCAACACTACATTTGCATCATTGGTCGGTAGAGCTTTGACTTCTACCCATTTCGAGATATAATCGACTACCAGCAAGATGTACTGATTATTACAGGACGAGATAAATGGTCCCATGAAATCGATTCCCCAAATATCGAAGACCTCAACTTCAAGTAGCACATTTAAAGGCATCTCATCCTTTCTGGAAAGATTCCCAACTCTTTGGCAATGATCACACCTTAAAACGAACTGATGTGCATCCTTAAACAATGTAGGCCAGAAAAAACCTGCTTGAAGAATACGAGTTGCTGTCTTTTCACCACCATAATGTCCACCATAAACTGTGGAATGAAAGTCTCGTAATATTCCCTCCGTCTCACAGAATGGGATACATCTCCTGATGATCTGGTCATCTCCTTGTCTAAATAAATATGCTTCATCCCATATGTACCACTTCACCGTATGCGGAAACTTCTTCTTTTGAGCCGTATTCATATTAGGAGGCATTATATTGCTAACAAGATAGTTCACAATGTCTACGAACCATGGCTCTTCCTCTTGAATTGTGAATAACTGCTCATCCGAAAAAGATTCGTTGATCAATGTCTTATCATGTGAAGTAGAGTCGGGATTCTCTAATCTAGAGAGATGGTCAGCTACTTGATTTTCAGTACCTTTTCGATCCTTGATCTCTAACTCGAACTCCTGTAGTAATAGAACCTAACGAATAAGTCTAGGCTTCGAATCCTTCTTAGACCAGATATCGGATGGTAGTGTGATCAGTGAACACTGTCACCTTTGTCCCAAGTAGATAAGATCAAAATTTTTTGAAACCAAAAACTATAGCAAAGAGCTCATTCTCAGTAGTGGTGTAGTTTAGTTGGGCTCCATTTAGTGTCTTACTAGCATAGTAGACCACATGAAAGATATTAGTCTTTCGCTGCCCAAGAACTGCTCCCACTGCATAATCACTTGCATCACACATCATCTCAAAAGGTTCTCTCCAATCAGGTGCTGTAATAACTGGTGTGGTGATTAAACTCTTCTTGAGAGTCTCGAATACTGCCAAGCATTCATCATCAAATTTGAAAGGCACATATTTCTCGAGCAAGTTGCACAACGGCTTAGATATCTTAGAGAAGTCCTTGATGAAACACCGATAAAAACCCGCATGACCAAGAAAGCTACGGATTCCTTTCACAGAAATAGGTGGTGGAAGATTTTCAATGATGCCCACCTTGGCTTTATCCATCTCAAGACCTTTACTAGAGACCTTATGCCCAAGAATGATGCCTTGTTGCACCATGAAGTGACATTTTTCCCAGTTGAGCACCAGATTGGTTTCAACACACCTTTTGAGCACCAAACGAAGATTATTCAAGCATTCATCATACGAATGTCCAAAGATGGAGAAGTCATCCATGAACACTTCGACATTATTTCCAATCATATCAGAAAATATGGCCATCATGCATCTCTGAAAAGTGGCAGGTGCACCACATAACCCAAAAGAAAATCTGTGAAAAGCAAATGTGCCAAATGGACAAGTGAAAGTAGTCTTCTCTTGATCTTATGGTGCAATGCAAATCTGATTGTAGCCCGAATAGCCATCCAGAAGATAATAATACTCATGACCAGCCAACCTGTCAAGCATCTGATCAATGAATGGAAGAGGGAAGTGATTCTTCCTCGTGGCTTTATTCAACTTCCTATAGTCCATGCATACCCTCCATCATTTGACTGTTCGAGTGGGGATGAGCTCCTTCTTCTCATTTTCTACCACAGTAATACCTCCTTTCTTAGGTACACATTGCATGGGGCTCACCCAAGAACTGTCAGAAATAGGATATATGATTCATGCATTCAGCCATTTTAGAATTTCTTTCTTCACCACTTCTTTCATGATATGATTAAGCCTTCGCTATTGCTCAACAGTCGGCTTGCTACCTTCCTCTCGCAGAATTTTATGCATGCAGTACGAAGGGTTGATCCCTTTTATATCTTCTATAGTCCATCCGATGGCCGATTTGAATTCTCTCAGAATCCTCAAGAGCTTGTCCTCATCACTACCTGAAAGGTCAGATGCAATAATAACAGGCAAAGTAGATGCATCACCTAAAAAATCATACCTCAAGTGTTCAAGATGTGGTTTAAGCTCCAAAGTAGGTGCTTCCTCAATAGATGGTTTGAGCTTTTCCTCAACATTCTTGAGATCAGTATTTCCAAGAGATTCAAATGGCATGTCTAACTTCCGTTTCCAAAGAGAAGCATTTAGATATTGTAACTGATCATTACCTTCATCATCTTCACTATCAAGATCCCCCAATAAGGCTTTTTCTAAGGCCTCAGACCTTAACACATGATCAAGTTCTGAAGTAACTGCAGAATCGACCAAATCCACCTTGAAGCACTCCTCATCTTCCATAGGGAATTTCTTCGCATTGAACACATTGAATGTCACATCTTGATCTTGCACCCTCATAGTGAGTTCACCTTTTTGCACAACTATCGAGGTACGGCCTGTAGCCAAGAAAGGTCTTCCTAAGATTATGGGAATCTTCTTATCTTCCTTGAAATCTAGAATGACAAAATCTGCAGGAAAGATGAGCTTGTCCACCTTTACTAGCACGTCCTCCACGATGCCTCAGGGTATGTAATCGAACGATCAGCCAATTGTAGAGACATGTAGGTGGGCTTCGGATCAGGCAAATTCAGCTTTTTGAAGATAGACAACGGCATCAGATTGATGCTTGCTCCCAAATCGCAAAGGCACTTGTCAAATGACAACTTGCCAATGGTGCAAGGAATGGTGAAGCTACCTGGATCCTTAAGCTTTGGAGGTAACTAATATTGCAGCACAGCACTGCACTCTTCCTTCAGAGCAACGGTATCAAGATCATCTAGTTTCACCGTCCTCAAAAGAATACCTTTCATGAATTTCGCATAACTAGGCATTTGCTCAAGAGCCTCAGCGAAAGGTATGTTGATGTGAAGTTTCTTGAACACCTCCAGAAACTTACCAAATTGCTTGTCCAGCTTTTGTTTTTGCAATCGCTTAGGAAAAGGTGGTGGAGGATAGAGATGTTTCTCCCCTGTATTACCCTCAGGCAGAGTGTGTTCAACAGTAGTCTTCCTTGGTTCCCCCTCTTTCTCCTTTTGCAATCCTTCTTCATCTACAACTTCAACTTCTACATCTTTTGCTTTTTCAGCATCAGCAACTTTTCCAGACCTTAAGGTGACAGCTTCGACTTGCTCTTTAGCTTCCTTCCTGCCTAGCACTTCAGTATCGCTGGGAAGTGTTCCAGGTTGACGATTGAGCAAGGCATTGACTATTTGTCCAATTTGATTTTCCAAGGTCTTGATAGAAATAGCCTGACTTTTGTACAACAACTTTAACTCCTCAAAATCGGCACTAGAAGGTGAAGCAGCACTTCCTTGTTGAGGGTATGGTTGCATTTGAGCAAATTGCTGAGGTTGCTGGAATCCAGGTGGATTAAACTGTTTATTTGCAGCTTGCTGATATGACTGCTGAACAGCATTCTGATTATTACTCCAGCTGAAATTGGGATGATTTCTGGTTTGAGGATGATAAGTAGCGGGCACAGGCTGCTGCGGATTCTGGAAATTATTCATATACTGAACATATTCATTAACAAGAGAATACTGATCCGTAGCATGAGAGCCTGCACAAAGCTCATAGACACTAGATAATTGATTTACGCCATAGTTGGTTAAAGAATCGACCTTCATAGTCAGCGCCATGAGCTGTGCTGCAATAGTTGTAGCTGCATCAACTTCCAGAATACCTGCTACTTTCCCATGAATCATCCTTTGATTTGGGTTTTGATACTCATTTGCAGCCATAGTTTCAATGAGATTATAGGCCTCAGTATAGCTTTTGGCCCACAGGGTGCCTCCAGAAGCTGCATCGAACATGGGTCGAGATTGGACCCCCAAACCATTATAGAAACCAGTGATCACCATCCAGTCGGGCATCCCATGATGTGGAAACTTTCTCAACATCTCTTTGTAGCGCTCCCAAGCTTTGCACATAGATTCTCCTGATTGCTGCACAAATTGAGTAAGAGCACTCCTCATAGCTGCAGTTTTGGCCATTGGATAGAACTTCACCATAAACTTTTGCGCAAGATCTTCCCAAGTAGTGATGGACCCAGCTGGTAAAGAATGTAACCAGTCCTTAGCTTTTTCCCTCAGAGAGAATGGGAAAAGCCTTAGCTTGATAGCCTCATCAGTGACACCATTATATTTGAAAGTACTACAGATCTCGACAAAAATCCTGATATGCATGTTGGGATCTTCCGTCACAGCTCCTCCGAAAGAAACATAATTATGCACCATCTGAATAGTGCCCGGCTTGATTTCAAAAGTATTGGCCTGAATAGCCAGATGAATGATGCTTGACTGAATGTCATCAATTTTAGGCCGAGAAAAGTCCATAAGAGCTTGATCAGCTTGAGCTAGATGATCACCCATTATTTCAGGTTCTTTCTTTTCACTCTCTTTATCCGAATCTTCAAAAACTATCTTCTCCGGAAAGTCAAGAGCTTTATCTGTCTCCTCAGCTTTATCTGTCTCCTCAGCTTTATCCAGATTTCTCTTGCGAGTGCGAGAACGTGTTTGCATAAACGCTTGCTAGAGTACCTGAAACACAACCGGAAGTAGTAAGTAACAACTCTTAATCAATAAATCCTAATGACCACTGATGGCAAGTACATAAACAAAACAAATTAACACCGATTCCCCGGCAGCGGCGCCAAAAACTTGTTAGCATAAAGCATGCGCTAAATAAATCACGCAAGTATACGCGTTCGTAAGTAATATAGAATGATTTCTAGTTCGTTCCCACAGAGACTCTGATTAATTATATTTAATTAACACTTACTCACCAATGTATGATTATTCTTCAATGCCAAGACAATAACAATTAAGGTTGGTAAGCTAATAATTACTACGAGAATTAAATACTTGAATTAATAATATTAAACACACATGAGATCCTAACTTCATTACTACTTCATTCAATAGTTATTGTTATTAACCTTAGCATGTAATGGTGATGATATTAATCGAACAACACGAAACTGATAAATGCCAACTTTCGTTGTACGAATACCATTCTACCAAGCATCCACAATTAAGATAGAAGTTGAATATGCATCAATTATGTTGAAACCCTATATGTCTATAGAATTTGACAACATAACGATTTAAGCGCAAGTTATTCATGATGATTACACTGGGTAAGTAAAATGGTTAGAGTTACCCACTAATCATGCATACAATATATGAACCTATGCTAGCATGGCAAGTTCTAAATCTCAAGATTCACTGTCGCTTCACAAGAGATCAACGGGCTATCTTACATGTTCGTGACACATATAAGACGAATAAGCACAACCTATACTAGATATCATACAATCACCACATACCAAGGTATTAACAATTAACTAAAGAATTCCATAGTAAATCCGCTAGGTTCCCATGATCACGATTAGCCCATAATAGAACTCATCGTCACCATGGGTTCATATGAAAGCATGATAATAACACAACGATATAAAGATGAAAAATATATAATAAATAATGAAGTACGTCACAAGAGTACTAAGGTTCAAAGCATAAAGAAAACTAGCATCCACTGTTACAACGAATTAAAATAATCACAAGATAAATGTATGCTTCCTCTTTTTCGTTGTTGCGTGCTGAAACGGTCTTCTCAATCTTCTTGTCCTTGCTCTTGATGAAGAAAACGTCTTCCCATAAGGTTTATATAATAGCCCAAGAGACCAGCGCCAACAGAAGCCCAATTGTACTCGAATTAATAAAATCCAGATTCTGAAATTCCGCACGCACGCGGTCGCCTGCTGTCTCTACGCGGCCGCTTGATGGCACGCGGTTGCCTGCTCCTGGCGCGCGGTCCCCTGCTACCCTTCTGGAAAATACTTTATTTTGCTTCTGTTTTTGCTGATTTCTTCGCTCATCACCCCAATACTGATTCCAAGCACTTCCTTAAGCTTTATTTGATGAAAACCACCTATCTAAGCAAGTTATACCCTGAAATGCAAAAACACTAGAAAACGGATGAGCAATATCTACTCGATGGATGAGCAATATCTATTTGACGGATGAGCAATATCTACTCGACGGATGAGCTACATATCTACTCAACGGATGAGCTATATATCTACTCGACGGATGAGCAATATCCACCGGGAGTGGAGAAGTCAGGAAAGCTACTTGAGAACTCAAGAAGATATCGACAAGCCAATTTAAAGAACTGAAGATTGGAGATATCGACAAGTCATTCCTTCACTAGAGAACTCAGAGTTATCGATAAGTCATAGTGAAGATGTGAAGACTAGAGATCTCGACAAGCTGAAGACTTCTACAAGTCAAACTCAATATGGAGTGCTAGAGATCTCGATAAGTCTATGTACTTATCGAGATGTCAAGTGTTCTATTAATTCAAACTGGAGATCTCGAGGTACAGTCTCAAAGTATAGAATTGCAGATCAGTTTAATATCCAAGATAAACAATCAACAAACAATCCAACAGCTGGATTGACAAGTCTACAAAAAGCAGCTTGAAAAGTGTGCAAGATCAATGGTAAAGATTAACTGACAGAGGAAGATTAAAGTAAACACGGGATGCTAAAGATATGCTAAGCCAAAAATGGAAGATTTGCTTTTCTATAAATAGAAATGACAAGTGACAGTTTAAAAAAGCTAATAGTATGTTTATTATCCACTGTGTAAACCAGCAGTTAACTAAGTTATAAAGTTAACACTGGTCCTCTAGTTAGAAGTAATAATTTAGATAAAATCCCTTGTATCACTCTCAAGAAGAAGCTGAGCTCTTTAACATCAAAGAGCTTAGAAATTTTGTAGCAAAACAGTCTTAATTTTTAATATAAAAATTAAGTGAGTTTTGACAATTTGTGTTCCTTATTTTCTGCAAGTTTAAATTCTGCATAAAAACTTTTCTATACAAGATTTAATTTACTTTGTTCAACCATTAACTTTCAGGAGAAGCCTAAAATCAGAAAAACACATTCACCCCCCCTCTGTGTGTGATTCATTACCTAACACATAAAGTATAGAGAGATAGAGTTTGTATTCACTTTTGATGAAAACAAACTCTTTGGAAATGTCAATGTTGGCCAAATTCAATGTGGTGCCCTAAATCTCGGGGTTAGGAAATGAGTACCCACACACCAATATACTAATACCATAATAGCAGAAATATTATAAACCCCGAGACTAACAGGATCTAAATAGGATAAAGTATGAGACAAGATTACAACTACCAACCAGAATATAATTATTACAACCCAGAATATAAATAAATTCATATTAGGTTGATGGTATGAGGCAGTCGAGGCTTACAGGGATATATGGTGAGCCAAATAGATCAAAGAGAAAGAAAACATGGGAATTATTGAAAAATCTGTCGAGAGATTCAAACTTACCTTGGGCCCTTATTGGTGATATGAACAATATTTGTTCACAAACTGAGAAAAAAGGAGGTGACAGCTATCCCATATGGTTAGTAGATGGTTTTAATAATACGCTTTGAGAAACCAGACTGTTGGATATGGAGATCGTGGGACATCAGTACACAAGGAGAGAGGAAGGGGAACTAATGCATGGATGGAGGTTCGACTAGATAGGGTTTTGGCTAATGAGGACCGGTTACAGTTATTTCCATTAGCAAAACTTTACAATACAGAGTGTGCCCCATCTGATCACAATCTAATTTTGCTTATTCCTTGACGTTTTACTAACTCTCATAGAAAAAGAAAATTTAAATTTGAGAATGCTTGGTTGTGTGAACCACTGTGCCAGCAACTCGTAAAAGATGCTTGGGAAGAACAAGATGATTCTGATGTTCTACATAAAGTGTATAAATATGGTGAAGGGTTGGAGGTTTGGGGAAGAGAGGTGACTGGCAACTTCAAACAACGTATCAAAGAGTGCAAAATGCTGCTCAACAAGTTGAGAAGTAAAACGGATGCTCGTTCAGTAGAAGAGTATAGTGAGGCGAAGAAAAAGTTGATGCATATTCTAGATCAAAAGGAAATCTATTGGCATCAAAGAGCTAAGCAACTGTGGCTGCAATCGGGAGATAAGAACACAAAATATTTTCATGCATCGGCAAATGCTCGAAGATGGTCTAATAGGATTCACAGGCTGAAAGATGAATCAGGTACTTGGTTGGAGTGGGAAAATGGGTTGGGCAATCTGATTGAGTCTTATTTTCAGAATTTATTCACCTCAAACAATACTGAAAAGGAGGAGGTCATTGCTTGTGTTAAGTAGACTATCACAGACCAACAAAATAGGATGTTGCTAACCCTTGTTACGAAAGAAGAAGTTAAAAAGGCAGTCTTTCAGATGCATCCGGACAATTCCCCCGGCCCGGACGGCATGACACCTACTTTTTATCAGAAATATTGGGGTATTATTGGAGATGATGTCTTTAAGCTAGTGGCAAAAAATTTTCAGGATGGCAATATTGATGGTGAGTTGAATAAAACAAACTTGGTGCTAATTTTGAATAAAAAGATCCCGATTTCGGTTGGTGATTTGAGGCCTATATCTTTATGCAATGTTCTTATGAAGATAGTCACAAAGGTGCTTGCAAATAGGCTAAAGTCTCTGCTAGATAAGGTTGTGACGGACACCCAAAGTGCTTTTATACCGGGGAGATTAATTACGGATAATGTTATGATTTCATACGAAATCATGCATTATTTGAAGCATAAAAAGTATGGGAAAGATGGGTATATGGCACTCAAACTCGATATGAGTAAGGCCTATGATCGTATCGAATGGGATTTCTTAAGTGCAATTCTCTTGAGGATGGGATTTAGTTCGTGGTGGGTTTTTCTGGTGATGTAGTGTGTTACATCGGTCTCATATCTTATCACGCATGGAGAAAATGAACTAGGACCTGTGCTACCTAGTAGAGGGGTCCGCCAAGGTGACCCTTTATCGCCGTACCTTTTTATCATATATGCAGAAGGTCTGTACGCATTGATTCGATTGTATGAGACTAATCAGTGGATTCAAGGAATCAGAATATGCAGAAAAGCTCCCAGAGTATCTCGTATTCTCATTGCTGATGACAGATATATTTTTTGCAGAGCAACGTCTGAGGAAGGTCAGAGATTGCTAGATTTGCTGGCAAGGTACGAATTGGCATCTGGCCAAAAAATTAATTCGATCAAATCACAAATTTTCTTCAGCAATAATGTCATTCAGTATAATAAAACTCAGATTTGTCAGAAGTTACTCATGGAAGAAGCTAATGAAAGAAGCAAGTACCTAGGCCTGCCAAACTTTTTAGGCAGACATAAGTCGAGTATACTGGGTTTCGTGAAGAATAAAATAAATTCGAGAATTCAGAGTTGGTCTAATAAAAAGTTTTTGAAGCCAAGTAAAGAGATCCTTATCAAGTTCATCTTACAAGCTCTCCCAACATATGTTATGTGTGTATTTCTTCTCCCTTTAAAAATCACAAGAGAGCTGGATCGAAGTCTATCAAAATTCTGGTGGGATGCGACAGATACTACGTCAAGAAAAATTCATTGGGTTAGCTGGGATCGAATGTGCATTCATAAAATGGCAAGAGGTATAAGATTTCGAAACTTCCGTGATTTTAATAGGGAAATGCTTGGAAAACAGGTGTGGAGATTGGTGGTTAACCCTGAAAGCTTGGTGGCAAGACTTTATAAAAGCACGGTACTACGCAAATGGTACTTTGTTTGAGGCAAATGTGGGTCATAATCCAAGCTTTGTTTGGTGAAGTGTGTGGGAGGCTAGAAATCTGGTTAAAGATGAATGTTCATGGAGGATATGTAAAGGTCATGTGTCCATTTTGAATCAACCTTGGTTACAAGATGAAGATAACCCATATATTTCTTCTTTTAATCAAGCTTTGAAAAATAATATAGTGACATCCTTGATGAAGATTGGCATCCGAGAATGGGACGAGGAGGTGATTAAAGACCTTTTCAATGAGGCTGATTAGATCAAAATTCTTAACACTCCAATAATGTCTGACAGGAATGAAGATATTCTAGTTTGGATGAAAGAAAACTCTGGAATATACTCCGTCAAGAGTGCTTACAGATTTATTCAAAATCAAAGAGGTCTGGAATTCATAAATGATGGAGAAAATATTTAGAAGAAGCTTTGGAGTATAAAAGCTCAGCCAAAAGCTCTCAATCTAGTGTGGAGAGCTTTATCTTTGAGCTTGCCAACAATGTCTCAACTGAGATTTAAGCATGTCAATGTCTCTAATATATGTCCAGTGTGCCTGGCTGTTGAAGAAACAATTATTCATAACTTGGTTACATGTCCGGTGGCAGCTCGAAGTTGGGAAATTGTTCTTGAAGGAATGGTTTGTAGTGAAACAAGCAATTTTGCGAGATGGGTATCTTATGTTCTAAATCATTCAAATCAAAGCAAGAGATCTGAAATCATTTCTTTATGCTGGTCCATCTAGAAAGCGAGAAATGAAGTTGTTTGGAATAAGAAGCGCACTAATGTAAACAAGATTGTTGTAATGGCAAAGCAGTATCTTCTACAATGGAAAACAGCCCAAAATATGTCTTCTAACGCTATTCTTCAGTCTGCAATGGAAGGAGATTGAGCGTGTGTTTGGGTTAAGCCACAGATAGACAAATTCAAGATAACAGTTAATGCAACAATTTTTGAGCAGCAAGACGCAATGGGTACTGGGTTGGTTATCAGAGATTCGACAAGTGGGATTGTCTATGCTCAAACAAAACTCTACTCAGGTGTTTTGAATCCGATTCGAGCAGAAGCAATGGCTGTAAAGGAGGCCTTGAACTGGTGTGATCGTGACCAGAGGGAGAAAGTTATTATAGAGAGTGATTACTTGGTGGTTGTGCAGGCTATCTGGGGTGCTGCACCAATGAGATCAACTTTTGGTCTAGTTATTGAGGATTGTCGGGACTATCTCCGACGATTGAACAATATTGAGTTGTATTTTATTAAACGTTCTGCAAATATGGTAGCCCATACTCTAGCTAGGGTATCATATCTCTACTCAGAGCGTAGTTTTGATAGGAACACACTTCCTATTGAGGTGAAGAATGTATTGGAGATGGATTTAATTTAGTAATAAAAATTTCTTTTTGTCATAAAAAAAGAATATTATTGGAGTAGTTTTTTCTTCATATTCATATTTTTTATATTGTACTTTAAAACTCCAAATAGGTAAACACTTGGAGTTAATACCTTTTTTTCCCTCCCCACTAACCCAAACTTGTACAACGCAAACCCAACTGCCACAAAATAGTGGAGTAATATATATAACTAAATGCACATGCATCCTGCCAATTTGCAAAATAGTGGAGTAATATAAAAATGACATATTATATTTTTATTATATTATATATGTATTATAAGGATTTTAAATTTAAATTTTAAATATTTAATAATCTTCAAATTCTAATAATAAAAATAACATGCCAAGGAAGCAGGTAACAGACAATAGGCTCTGTTATAAAAATCAGCCGATTTTTCAAAAATTGTCGATAAATCGCTCAAAAATATTTTTCCGATTTGACTGATTTCCGATAAATCACTGATAAAATATTCGTTTTATTAAAAATCATCCGATAAATCGTAAATCGGTACATCAACCGACTGGTAATAGGTAAGATATGCTGCAGCCTAGGAGAAAAAGTAAGTTAAAAATAAATAAATAATAGAACCGGTCCGGACCATCAAGATGGGACGGGACTACTTTTTTAAAAATGCTCCCAACTGCTGGTCTATCATTGTATCTACCCAGCCAGGTCACATTGCGAGTCTCGATGCAGCAAGCGGGGCTCCATTGCATGTGCTCTACCCTGACTGTAGTTTCAACTTGAAAACATAAATAAATTACCATGAAACTTGTTTCTGCTGGAGCTAAATATCTTTCAAAATGCAAACAACATTTTCCCGCCAAAACTTCCTCTCTTAAAGAATCAACAAATGTATATATAACACCCCTGGAGACCCATTTCGTATCTCTAATCCACGCCTGCAAAAACACCCACCAGCTCAAACCACTTCTCGCACACATTATTTGCCTCCACCTTTCATCAAACAGTTGGGTGGTCACTCAACTCATCTCTTTCTGTTCTTTAACAACTCAATTAGCTATGCCTTTTCAATCTTTAGTCATTTTTCGAACCCCAATTTGTTTGTTTACAATTCTAGTATCAGAGCGCTTGAAGAGAATTTTAAGTTTGAGGGTTGTGTTTCTTGTTTTGTTGGTATGTTGAGGCGTAATATGAGGCCTAATAATCTTACTTACCCTTCTATTTTGAAGTCGATTGCGGCGAAAGGTGAAATGGGTGTTGGAAAGATGGTGCATTGTGATGTTGTGAAGGGGGTGTTGAGATTGAGGGGTTTGTTAGAGTGAGTTTGATTGATATGTATGTTAAAGTTGACTTATTGGGTTATGCATCGCAGGTGTTTGATGAATTGTGTGAAAGAGATAATGTGTTGGTTTGGAATGTGTTGATTAATGGGTGTTGTAAAGTCGGGGATTTGGGGAAGGCTGTAGAGTTATTTGAGGCAATGCCTGAGAGGAAAGTCGGTTCGTGGAATTGTTTGATTAATGGCTTTATGGTAAAAGGTGAGGTTAATGTGGCTGAATATTATTTTTATAATATACCGGAAAGGAATGTGGTTACTTGGACTACTATGGTTTCGGGATTCCTTCGTGAGGGGCAGTTTAAAAAAGCTTTGGCGATTTTTTCTAGAATGTTGGTCAAGGGTGTGATGCCTAATGAGCTCACTATTGTTCTTGCACTTTGAGCCTGTTCAAAAGCGGGAGCTCTTGATAATGGAGTTAGAATTCACAGTTACACATGGACTAGTGGTTTTCGGATGGCAATAGATGTTGGAAATGCTCTGATTGACATGTATGCAAAATGTGGACTAATAGAGTCTGCAAAGCAAGTCTTTGATAGAACCTTTGATATATATCAGCAACAAAAACCAACAATAACCTAAGAATATCAGAGATTCAAGAGTGTTTTATTGAATATAATATCAGAAAGATAGATACCCAGGTATTCGAGAGACCTGGTACTCTGCCTAGAGCATAAGTAGCTCAATACAGATCAATTTTTGTCTGTCTCTCTCAACTCCTCTTTTGACAATATATTCTGTCACAATCAGTACTTTCCAAATATAGAAGATACTAATTTATTCTCCCAGATTCCTATTAATTAATAATAGCATATATATATTACATATCTTCTAATTGATTTAGTAATATCAATTAGACAGTCTAGCCACCCCTTTTATTGCACCTCGAATACGTGTATCTGATTGGGGCTCTATCATTACCCCCTCGCAGAACTTTCACCTTGTCCTCAAGGTGAAAATCAGGAAACTGACTTTGGATTGCATCAAACTTCTCCCAAGTGGCTTCAAAAGAGGGAAGATTCTTCCATTCAATCAGCACTTCCAGCTCCTGGGAATTTTGCAATCTTCCAGACCTCACGTCCAACAGTGCAGTCGGTTCAACCATCATTTCCAAATCAGCTGCTAACTGTGGTGGAAAAGTGGGAGAAGAATGAGCTGTGCCTTTGGCTTGTTTCAGCTGAGAAACATGAAATACCGGGTGCACAGCAGTAGTAGGAGGTAAACTAAGTTTATACGCCACTGGACCCACACGTTGTAGGACTTTAAATGGACCATAGTAACGAGCAGCTAGCTTCTCGTTCTTGCGTCCAGCCAAAGAACGTTGTCGGTAGGGTCGAATTTTCACATATACTTCATCTCCAACTTGATATTCGACGTCCCTATGATTTGTATCAGCTAAGTGTTTCATCTTTTGTTGTGCACGGAGAAGATTCATTTTTAAATCATCAAGGAATGCATCTCGTTCTTTTAACATGGATTCTACCTCAATTACTGCAGTTGAACCTTCTATATAACGAACCAGCGGAGGGGGATCTCGACCATAAAGAACCTTGAATGGAGTACACCCTAGAGAGCTGTGAAAGCTAGTATTGTACCAATACTCAGCCCAAGAAATCCACTTTGCCCATTTACGAGGCTGGCCAGAAGCAAAACACCGGAGATAAGTTTCCAAACAACGATTTACCACCTCAGATTGGCCGTCCGTTTGTGGATGGTAAGCCGTGCTATGGCGAAGGTCAGTATCTTGCAACCGAAATAACTCTGTCCAAAAATTGCTTAGAAACACTCTATCACGGTCAGACACAATAGTACGCGGCACACCATGTAGCTTAACAACATATTTCAAAAATGCTTCAGCCACATTCTTAGCATTAAAAGGGTGTTTGAGAGTAATAAAATGACTATACTTACTCAAACGGTCCACGACAACTAAAATTGTGTCCACTCCTTCAGATTTTGGCAGCCCTTCGATGAAATCCATCGTTAGATCTTCCCACACTTGACTTGGTAATGCAAGAGGCTGTAGGAGACTAGCAGGTGACATTGCTAGGTGTTTGTTGCGCTGACAAGTGTCACAACTTTTCACAAATTCACTTACGGTCTTCTTCATACCCACCCAATAAACATCAGCAGCTAACCTCTGGTAAGTTTTCACCTCTCCTGCATGACCCCCAATAAGAGAACAATGATACTCCCTCAAAAATGTAGGTATCAAGGATGAGGTCCTTGCCAAGACCAGTCGACCTTTATACAACAATTTACCTCGTTCTAAACTAAATTCAAGAACCTTCTTTCCCAACTTTAAATCAGCTACAACCTGAGATAGAAATTCATCATTTTCAACCTCTTTTTCGAGTACATTCCAATCTGCCCAGCTGGTATATGCTAATTCAAAACAATCAGCCCCAACAGGTTTGCGAGACAAAGCATCAGCAGCACGATTTCCAACACCTGGCCTATACTGAATAATAAAATCATACCCTAACAATTTTATCAGCCACTTCTGATACTCATTGCTCACCAAACGCTGCTCCAAAAGGTACTTAAGACTCTGCTGGTCAGTTCGAACAACAAATCGTCTTCCTAACAGATACGGTCTCCACTTCTGCACTGCGAGGACTATTGCCATAAGTTCTTTCTCGTATATAGACTTCAGCTGGGATCGAGGATTAAGAACTTGACTGTAATAAGCTAAAGGACGTTGATCCTGCATTAACACGGCTCCTAACCCATATCCAGATGCATCAGTTTCCACCACGAATTGTTTATTAAAATCAGGCAAGGCAAGAACCGGAACAGAAACCATTGCTGTTTTAAGCTTTTCAAATGCTATTGTGGCTTCCGAGGTCCACCCAAATCGATCCTTTCGCAGCTGATCCGTTAGTGGTCGTGCTATACTACCGTACCCTTCCACAAACTTGCGATAATATCCGGTGAGTCCCAAAAAACCACGCAACTCTTTAAGAGTTTTAGGAATCGGCCAGTTGACCATGACTTGTATCTTGGATGGATCCACTGCCACTCCATCACCCGATATTACATGACCCAAATACTCAATTCGTTGTCTGGCAAAAGTGCACTTTTTCCTATTAGCATATAATTTATGACAATCCAGAATTTCTAATACCGCAGCCAAGTGTTCTGCGTGGGCTTCCATGGTTGCACTGTACACCAAGATATCATCAAAAAATACAAGCACAAAACGACGGAGGTATGGTTTGAACACCTCGTTCATCAAGGATTGGAAGGTTGCTGGAGCATTAGTAAGTCCAAAAGGCATGACAAGAAATTCATAATGTCCCTCATGAGTTCGAAAAGCTGTCTTATGCACATCCTCCTCTCTCACGCGAATTTGATGGTATCCAGATTTAAGATCCAATTTTGAAAACACATTAGCCCCATGTAACTCATCAAGCAATTCATCAATTACTGGAATTGGAAATTTATCGGGCACGGTTTCTTTATTCAGAGCACGATAGTCTATGCAAAAACGCCAACTCCCGTCTTTTTTCTTCACCAATAGAACTGGACTCGAAAAGGGGCTGCTACTTGGTTGTATAATCCCTGCTACCAGCATTTCTTTCACCAACTTCTCAATCTCATCCTTCTGAATTTGAGGGTAACGATACGGTCGTACACTAACTGGAGGCACCCCGTCTCGTAAAATGATAGCGTGCTCGTGGCCTCTACTTGGGGGTAGAGTTGTCTGCATGTGAAAAACCTTTTCAAACTTTTGCAACACCTCCGTAATTTCCAAAGAAATTGATGTATCATCCTCGGTAGTCTTAACAATCGAGCTTCCTAGTTCCACCATTACACCTGCTCCCTCTTGTTTCAAAGTTCGTAACATAGCCTTTAGAGATATTCGTGTTTTTTGTAAAGTCGGGTCTCCTTTTAACGTGATAGTTTTTCTTCCGATAGTAAACTTCATGGTATGTGTTGTCCAGTTATGATATGTGTTACCCAGAGTTTGAAGCCATTGTACTCCTAAGATTACATCTGTGCTTCCCAACTCCAACGGAAGGAAATCGTCAACAATCTCTATACCCTGTAAAGAAATCATCACTCCTTTGCAAACACCTTCGCTTGGAATTGCTTGTCTAGACCCCATTTGTACCCCGTAAGCTTCTGTTGGAGTAATGGACAGATTCAATTTCTGAACCACCTCCTTTGTAATAAAGTTGTGTGAAGCACCACTATCCACAAGAACTACGACAACAAGGCCATTAATGTTGCCGGTCATTTTCATAGTCTTTGGTGGAGTTAGCCCAACCACTGAATTTAGGGATACTTCCACTGTTTGTGCTTCAGTTTGTACATCGTGGGCCTCGATTTTTATCTCTTCAATTTCTTCATTATCCTCCAACTCTCCTTCTTGCTTCACTAACACTTGTAACTCTGGTTTCTTACATCGATGGCCGATAGAGTACTTTTCATCACAACGGTAACATAACCCTTTGGCACGTTTGGCTTGTAGCTCCGCATCTGTCAAACGTCGGTATCCACCACGGCGTTCTCCTACAATAGTCCCACGTTCGTTGGTCTTGGGAACATCCCCGGTGAGGTTATTAGGATTTAGCCCGTTATTCCTAAATAAACCCAATCCTCTCTTCTGTTCTTTGTGAATGTTAATTTTGTCCTCAACCTTTTGAGCCAGGTCCATTGTCTTTTCTAATCCACTGGGCTCCAGTATCCTTAATTCTCCCTTAATATCTGATTTTAGCCCCTTTACAAATGTAGACTCCAGAACAGGTTCTGATATCTGCTCCAATGAGGCAGCCAACATCTCAAATTGCTTCCTATATTCCTTCACCGTAGTTTCTTGTTTCAGGCCAAGAAATCTGTCATACATAGAGCCTTCTTGATTGTTACGAAACCTTCTCAGTAACAAGGACTTCAATTCTTCCCAGTTTGTTATCTTCCTACGCTTATCTTCCCATCTGAACCAATTAAGAGCATCACCCTCTAAACACACAACAGCCGCTTCCAATTTCTCAGCGTTATTGAGACGATTTAGAGTAAAAAAACGTTCAGCCCTATAAGTCCATGAATCTGGATCTTCACCCTCAAAAGTAGGCAACTCAATTTTTCGAGCCCTAAAATCAGGTCTCTCCCAAGATCCCTTCTCCCGGCCATTGGCGCTGCTTCCTTGGTTAAAAGATGGTATTTCTGTTGACTTCGACCCTTTTTCTTCAAGCAACTTGGCATTGCCTATCAGTTCTTTCATAAGTTCCTCTTGTGCACGTCGCATCTGCTGAAATTGGTCCACCAAGGTTGCAATCCCTTGTTCCACTACAGGCAACCGTTTCATGTCTTCCTTCAAGATTTTCAATTCACTTTCCATTGACTCCACCCGCGTATCCATTCTAGTGTTTGTCATAACCTCGCTCTGATACCAAATGATAGAACCTTTGATATATATCAGCAACAAAAACCAACAATAACCTAAGAATATCAGAGATTCAAGAGTGTTTTATTGAATATAATATCAGAAAGATAGATACCCAGGTATTCGAGAGACCTGGTACTCTCCCTAGACCATAAGTAGCTCAATACAAATCAATTTCTGCCTGTCTCTCTCAACTCCTCTTTTGACAATATATTCTGTCACAATCAGTACTTTCCAAATATAGAAGATACTAATTTATTCTCCCAGATTCCTATTAATTAATAATAGCATATATATATTACATATCTTCTAATTGATTTAGTAATATCAATTAGACAGTCTAGCCACCCCTTTTATTGCGCCTCGAACTACACGTATTCGAGGCGCAATAAAAGGATGGAATTTGTTCATGCCGAGATTACTGGTAACATTGTCTATTTGAAGCTTAATTTGAACACTTCAACGTTTTTGATATTCGATATCAATTGGGATCTAAAGATAGGGAGATTTCTATATAGAGATGGAAATCATAACAAGGATGAATCTGATGTGGTACAGATACGAAGACATTAATTCCCCTTTAACCAGTTTAAGTTACCAGCATGGGTGCGAGATGGTTTTCATCGGGTGAATTATAAGAGTACTTGGAGGGAACATCATGGTGGATGTCTGAATTCCTTGTTTGAAGCACACATGAGGAAATTCTATAAACCTGATCAAGACCATGTATCTAAGGTACTGGCTGACCGGCATAATCAAGACTCAAGTAAGAATCTAAAAGCAACTATATCATATGCCACATGCACCTGCTAAACTTCCTCCACTGTGTTCAATATGTCATCATAAAGCACCTAAATTTGGAAACCTCTTCAATAATTTACCTATGCAGAGCTAGAAAAAATGCTATAGATGGCTTTCCTGAAACTAATTTCTTGGCTAAAGGTAATTTGGTATGTACAGAGGGGTTTTGCCGGATGGCCAGGTAGAAAAAATGCTATGGTAGATGAATGATTTTTGTTCACAACTCGAGGTTCTCACTTGTGCTCAATATCATAACAGTAGGATGCTCATTCGGCTGTCTGGGGACAATAAAAGAAGTTTATTAGTTTGTGGATGTATTTGCAACTGGTCACCTGATCATGACCTATATAATTCCTTTTTTATATTTGTAGCAGGTACCAAGTATATTAAATCAGCCTACTTTGCTGTCTCGCTTTGGCAGAAGTTTGAATTAGTTAGAGTCTTCTTCATTGCTTGGCATGCTGTGAAATACATTTATTCAATTTAAGATCAGTCAGACTTCCAAGATTATCTGTCCTAATATGTATATGGTTACACATGATTGACAGTTTTCAAATATATCTCTGTAACTAGGTTGGCTCGAAAATAAGTCTTTGAATATTGTTAAAATGTACACTTGATATGCTCGACCAAGTTTCTAAAAATTGAAAATTTTCTTTTCTGGTAACTTCTTAATAAAAAAAATTATTAGTCTAGAAAAAAAATTACTTTCTAAGTGGGTCATTTTTTGCTCTAGTCAGTATCCCTATTATGAGGTGCCATGATTTCGTTATTGCCTATGCCTGTAAAATGCAATTCTCTTTCTTTTTGTGAATTTTGTCATCTTCAAGGCTAATGAATTTGCATATTCATTCTTTCAACTTGTGGAGCATAATTTATGTGTGAATGTGTGTTTGTGTAATTCACTGTGATTAATTTTTCAAAGCTGAACATACCCGAGAAGTATCTGTAACTTCAGCTTCTATAGCTAATCATCAATCATTTTTTTGTCAACAGTTGGAAATGCAGAAATGAGGATGCACTAGAATGGTCTGCATGAAAAAAAATGCAATTGGTGCTTCTTGTAGACTGTGATACCTTTGTGAAGAATTTAGTGTTGGTAGTATCGTCCATCATGATATACAGCTGAACAATAACTTATGATTTTGAACCTTTGCTACGCCATACATACTCTGATACATGTGCTGAATACTTTAAAAACGGTATCTATGTCCGTTCGTACTTCATAATAATTTGATAAAGTCACTATAAGATTGTATTTTTTTCTTTTCACCTTTTATGTTAATTTTCAATTAGCAGATTGGCAATTTTGTATAGCAAGGTGGCAGCCAGAAGGAGCAAGGGGAATAGAAACAAGAGTAACCTGAACATTCTGGTAAACACAAGGTATAATTATATGAAATTTTAAGTTAAACATGCAGTCTGCATAATTTATATCACTGCAACTTCTTCGTTAGGTACTCGGTTCTCAAACTCGTGAAATTACTAAAATTGCTGATGTGTATTCCTATGGGGTTCCACTAATCACCGGACAGAAAAAGCTGTCGATCTAAACTTGCCCCAAGGCCCCCCCCCCCCGCCATACAAAATGGGTGTACTCATGAGCCTTAAGTATAATGTGCTTTTCATAATTACTATTTATGTAGCAGTAATGCACCATACATGTTTATTTAGTCTGCGTCTGTATTGCTTAGACTCGGGTACGGGGTGTCGGACACGGAACATATTCGAGTGTCGAACTCGGTAGTTTTGAAAATATAGGATGCGGGGACACCGTCCAAATTTTGGACACTGGGGCCGTAGGAGGACTCGGCATAAATAATAATAACTTTTATATTAGTTTTCAATTTATAAAAAATCTCAGCAAACCCATATTTAATAATATTAAAGCTTCAGCAAAGTTTTAACAATAATTCACTACAAATAAAACAAAGAAGTCAGAACCTGATAAACTTTATAAAACTCAAACAATTAGTCTTCAAACACGGTCTCTTCACTCTTCAGAATCCTTTGTTGGAAAAGTCATTGCTTCAATTTCAGGATCATTTAACTACAAATCAGCAATCTTCAAAATGCTATCACCATGAGCAGTGTCCCCTCCTGTTAAACAAAAAAAAAATTAAATCGATGGAATAAACAACCAAAATTGATTAAATTTGTCTAATAGCTAATATATATCTTATCAATGTCTCAAAATTTACAAGGACCAGAAGTATATCTCGGTTTTTTTCTTGAGACAATTCGAACATTATTGTGCAACAAAACCAAAGCTTCTTTTCTTTGCATAGTTATCTTATTTCCTTTCGCATTCAAAATGCTACCATATGTGCTCCACTTATGCTAACAGCAAGAAGACAAGGCTGGTTGTGAAAGTAATCTAAATGTCCATGCAATATTAGCATAAATAAGCCGTAACTAGCCCACCATGATTACTGATCATTTTCATCCTGCGATGCTGTAACATGGGTCTGCTTAAAGTAATCAAGTTCACAAGCAAAAACACTGCATCCTTTTGTTACTTTTTTAAGATCTTCCGAGTTATCAAAAAAATTTCGATAACATCTAAGTGATATTTCATCATCTTCATTTGGTGGTACCCGACGAATACCACGAGCACCTCCTTGCACATATTATTGACTGTAATATTTAGGTATTTGTTCAACCTGTCCTCTATTATCTTTTGAATAACATAAAAAAACTGATTTCCCGTTGACAAATCTTCATTATCTTAATAAAAAATGCAACTATTTATATCTTCTATTATCGTACTCCACATATCATAAACTAAATGCAAGACACATAAATATGAATTGACAATTCTCAAGAACCTCATTATATGCTGCGTGAACTTCAAAAAATAATTAATTTTATGTTATCCTCCGAAGTATCACTCACTAATATGTTCTTGATCTCTCTAAATTTTAACTCAATAGAATTTCAATTACCTCTCGTTCTCTTCCAACAGGGGTCCATTGCAGTTTTCCAGGCCTCTCTTACTGTGGGGTATTGACTAAATATTGTTCTTGAAGAGGAATGATTTGATATAAAATAATTAATTTCATTAGTTTGAGTGACTAACTCTTTTATCCATTCACATTCATTCAGAATACTCATCAGACTTCTCATTAGGATTATAAATAGACTTAATTGCTCGGTATAAACACTGAACCACACATGGAGTCCAAAATATACGAGAATACTTGGTTTAGATTAACGCACCTGCTCCAATTTTAAAGTAGCAGGTGCGTTGATCGAAATTAAGTATCATTTCTAGACTACATATGTAATTCATCGTTTAAACTTGTCAGTTAACTCTATTTATGATTCTAATGAGAATTCTGATGAGTATGCTCAATGTGAATGGATTAAAGAGTTAGTCACTCAAGCTCATGATATTATTTATTTTATATTCAACCATTCCTTGCCAAAAACAAAATTTAGTCCATACTCTAATTGTTTGGCAAATCTTATTTCTGGAATCTTATTTTCACAGCCCACCTCTTCTTGTTGTGAGCGTCATTGGAGCACGTAGGGTAGCATTATGAATGCGAAGAGAAATAAGATAACTACCCAAAGAAAAAAAGGTTTGCTTTACGTGCACAATAATGTTCAGATGGTCTAAAAGAACCAGAATATACTTTCGGTCCATGTGAATTTTGGGACATTGGTAAAATATGTTATTTTAAACTTAAGTTGTTTAAGCCATTAATTTAATATTTTTTCTTATAACAGGATGAGACAGTGCTGATGGTGATAGTATTTTGGAGATTGTGGATTTGTCATTAAATGATCATGAAATTGTAGCAATAACCTTTGTTATTGAAAGTAAGCATAGCCGTGCCTGAGGGTGTTCCAAATGTTCGAAAGAACAAGGCCCTAAAATTTGAGGGCACATTTTCTAGAAGTGTTTATACATATATATATATTTTTTTTTAAATATAAAAACAATGTATAACTTTCTTTCCTAAAAAAAATATACAAATAGAAGAAAGGTTAAAAATTAGTAAATATTAAATAATTATAAATTATTATCTTGAGAAAAATTATAAAAAAATATTTTAATTCTAAATAATAAATAAGTTACAAAAAATTAGGAAAAGAATTACTAGAAAATAAGAATATTAATTTCTTTGATAAGTACTATAGACTACTACTAGTCTTGATAATAAAATATGAGGAAAATTGCAATTTTTCTTAAACAACTTATAGATTATAGATTATATCATTTTTTAAATGATACATGTTTTAGGTAATTAGTTCATTTTAAATTATATTAATAATTACATATTCAAGAAAAAATTTAATTTAAAATGTTAATTAATTAATTAATTAATGTTTATATATAGATTTCAATAAGTTTACATATGAATTAGGTTTTATGTAATTATCTTCTTGTTTATAATTATTTTCCCTTACTGTTATGTACATGTACTATTTTTTTAATTTTAAATTAATTATAATTATGTTTAAAATATAATTTTGGATTAATTTTTATTATTGTATGTATTTACTATTATTTTTTATAGATAGGACGGGAGCACATTTTTTTAGTTTTGCACATGGCACGTAAAATCTGAGGCACTACTCTGACCGAAAGCTAAGACCAACAAGGCATCTGAATAGTGAAGTGAAGTGAAGTGACTGTGTTTTAAAGACTGTGATTGTTTGACTTTTTTAAGTTTATCATGCTCTCATTCTGTGTTTTGTATGTAATGAATTATTGTTAAAACTTTGTTGAGCTTTAACATTATTAAGTTTTGGTTTGCTGAGATTTGTTATGAATGGAAAACTTTGTTGAGCTTTAATATTATTATTTTCGAAGCTATCGAGTCTAACACTAGGATACGTGTCGTGTCTAACACTCTGCACACTAGTATTCTTGGCAACACAGACCATAATACAGTTCCTGACACTTGATGATTTTATGAACTTTACATTTAGATTTTTGTTATGTAACTTCTCATTTGGAGGCATGCTCCTATTGTTGAGGGGGTTCTTAACATTATTGTTCTTTCCGTCAATTTAAAAAGTTCTAGATAATTGCAGCAGCTGTGTCATCAAATATATAAATGCCGGATGGACTAAAAGTTTGATAAAATTTGTTACTTTCCAGTTTTGTACTTGCACAGTTGCACTGCGGTAAGAGCGTGGTAAGAGCATGTGTTAGTTAAAGATAATTTTGGACTAGACCCATTGAAAGGGTAATTTTGGAATCCACGCATAAGAAATTGTAATTCACAAAAGAAATCTATTGCATGGTAATTTGCGCTTCCTTGCACATTCATTCATTCCTCATTCAAGGCCTTAGCCCTCACATGTCTCAAGGCTGCTCCATGTTTATTGATCACATTTGTCCAAATAAAGGTTAGAGCATATGTGCATTTCATAAGTTTGGCCAAAAAATAGATAAGTACTCGTACTTAAGTTGGTTTGTAACCTTTTTGTTAAATTCATGACCTTATCATTAAATTTGAATTCTAGTACCGGGGTCTTTGTAATTGTATAATAATATTTTGGATTTTTATCAAAAATATGTAAAACAATTTGATTTAATTGCCTAAATTTTTTTTATTCAAATTTAAATACTTTTATCTATCTCAACTTAAAAATAAATAAATTTGATAATTTTAATCTTATAAAATTCATGTAAAATATTTTTTTCCGAATAATCAAGGGTGAATTAAAAAAAATCTAATCGCGATTTCATTTGCATAAAATTATTTTAGAAAATTTCAAATTAAATCTTCCTTTATTTAATCAATCAAATTATGCAAGTATATTTATTTATAAATAAAATAATAATTTTTAGAATGTGAAATCAAATTATTATATATGTTTTTGGTAAAATTGAAAATTATATTATATAATTACCAAATAATTATGCAAGTATATTTATTTAGAAATAAAATAATAATTTTTAGAATGTGAAATCAAATTATTATATATATTTTTGGTAAAATTGAAAATTATATTATATAATTACCAAAATGCCTTTGTACTTTTAAACCGTAACGGAGAAAATTTCGGAAGTACGTGTGTATATATATATATATATATATGAAGTAAAGCTATACCTATCAACAAGCAAAACGCTTGGGGGAATTTCGATGTGGTTCGAGTTCTCCGGATATGATAGGATCTCGTAAAGGACAAGGGAGGGGTAGGATCCAAGTACTTCGTGTATTGGATAGACTACTGGTACCGTAGGAGACGGTACAACATGTATATGCTTCATAAGAAAACTTTTGCTGCTAATAACTTTAAGGCTCCTTTGAATCCTGATGGTGTTGGCATTGATTTTCACTTTGTCCAAGATTTTTTGGCCCAAAATCACATTGGGAATGCACTAACAGCTCCTTTCAAAGTATGGTATAAGCAGGTAATGCAGATTAGGGACTATGCAAGAATCGATGCTGAGAAAGGTATAATCTTCTTCACCTGTGACAACAAGGAATATGAGATAAATGCTAATGTTGTGGAAAATGCTTTGAAGCTACCTTCACTGGATGATCAGGAAGTTGTGATCACACCAACTACAATACTCTTTGAGTTTATCAGAGAAATTGGGCATAATATTGAATTCACCAAAGCTATGGAATTGTACATGACTAAGCTCAGGAAAGAGTGTAACTTCTACTTTGACTGTATAAGTAGTGGTTTTCTGAATAAGAAAAAGTTTCCAGGTGGGACACATTTTCCACAGGAAATCTGGCAGTTCCTGACAAGGGTCTTGCTACATAGGTATAACAGGAAAGATCCTGACACTGTGGAATAGAGCACATCCAACCCTGTTGCTAACCCAAGTGTTTCCATTTCATCACCCAAATCTAAAAAAATTTCCACCTCTGGTTCTTCCCAAAAAGAATCAGTTGTAAAATCTAAGCGACTAGTTGAGACTGGTGTGTCAGAAGGACAATCAGGTCAGGAGTTGGTTCACCATCACCCAAATCACAAGAGAAGCAAGGTGGAGCAAGGAAGAAATGTGTACCAACTACAAGAACTAAACAGGTTATAGCTAAAAAGAAGAGAAAATCAACTGCTAGGGCTGGTGTTAGGTTGATTGATGAGCCATCGGATACCGATAGTGATGAAAGACCTATTTCTTTCAAGCTTAAAGTAAAACCAGTGGAGGATACCGGTGCTGTTGCTGAGAGTGAAGAGACTGTTTTTGAAGAACAGGTTCCCAAGAAGAAAAAAAGATTGATATATGTTAGTCCCTAATAATGCAACAAGAATTACAGAAGGGGGGTTGAATGGAATTTTTGAACCTTTTTCAGAAATATAAAATGTTCTAACTTAAGATATATATATGACAGTGTTTGATTTGCAAAATGTGGAATATCAAATTAAATATGAACCAAAACACAAAGTAATAAAAACACAAGTCTTTAAAACTTTCTGGTGGATTAGAAAGTATCCACTATATATATATATATATATATATATATATATATCGAGAGAACTCTGTTAAGCTTGAATAGCTCACAGATGCTTACATAATTAGAACAACTAAACTTGCAGAGAAATGCTAAGGATATAGCTTACAAATGTTTCTCTGAGAATTTACTTGCTTAGTCTTCTTGTTGTTCTAATTGCTACTCTTGATTTATATATCACCAAGATTACACAGTAATAAGACAAGATAATAAAACAAAACCTATCAAGTCCTAATACTATGCTGCTTCATTACTCTATTCTAGCATCTTTGAATATCTAGCATGGAAATGGTAATGCTTCTTTGTTCTAAAAAACCCAGTTGAATAGGCTTCCACATTCCTTTTTCATATACTCGACGCATGTGACTGTGTTGTCACTGTCAACAGATGTTTGAATTGATTATCCGTCGGGTACATGATCATCCGCCGGGTTGCCTTGTTGATCATCCGTCGAGTAGCTATCTGGCACTTGACTTCATTTCATTTATGCAGAATTATAAGACATCATCTATGTACAATTAATCAACCTATTCTGCATATCTAATTAAAGTCAACATGATTTATATGCTACAACAGAATCTAAACAAAGGTGTTTGCAGAAATGTGCTACATGACTTATTGTTACATAAGCTACTCACTCGATGGATAACAAATTATCATCCGTCGGGACTATATTGAGTCATCCGTCGGGACTTTATTCCTTATCCGTCGAGTGCTATATTTTTCACTCAGTTAAATCTACTAAGGTGTTTTGTTAATGAAATCATCAAGTTCACAACATATTCACAACAATCTCCCCCAATTTATGTCTACTAGAATTGTAGCCATAAATTAAGAGAAATTTGATGATAACAAAACACCCTAAAAATACAAATTTAAATGGAAGTAGATAAAACTGTAAAGTGCTTCAATTATTAAAATGTACAAAGATTTACTCACAGTCATTTTCAAGGTGCTCCTCTAGCCTGAGCAGATTAATCTATTTCCTTGAAGATCTGGATCTCTTTCCAAGTTTTCTGTTGTTTTCTTCTATCTGATTTTAGAGCTGTCTGTGGAATTCCAGTTCATCAGATTCTGAGAGATTTAGCATTTCTTGCATTTCCAAAAGAGTCTCATTGCTAGAGATGCTCAATTGGTCTTCTAATCTGAAGAATCTTCTAACTCCTTTATCATCCATGAATTCCATCAGCCAGTAGGGCCTTAGATGCACTCTACTCCCTGTGTAAGGAATAGTTAGAGTTTTGGGGAGTGCATCCTTGGCTCTAATACTCCTTAGTTCTTCAATCTTCTTTAGAACAAGTCTTCTAGCTGTCACATTGAATCCAAAGTTCTTCTTGAAGGATGAATAAATTTTTATCAGCACAGATTGGCTTTTTTGAAGAATCCTATGAAGTGGCCACTGTATCTCTTTTCCTCCCTTGTACTTGAATACTAATCTTTCAGGTAGATTCCTGTAAGCATCAATCCCTCTAACCTCTTCCAATTCATCTAGATAGAGGTTTAATTTTGAGAATTCCTTGATGTCACAGATGTACATGATGTCTCCCTTGTTGACTTTGGTTTGAGCTTTGGTTAGAGATTTGGATCTGAGAGTTTATGGCTTCACTTTCTTGACTGCTCTTGTTTTTGTCTTCTTTGACTTCATGAATTGAGGTAAATTGAGTTCAGGAATTGGTAAATTATCCCGGTCTATTGGCTCATCCTTTGGAATGATAGGTTCACCATGAAAGTTCTTGGATGGATCTATCTTGAATTCTCCATGTGCCACAGAGGGCATGGATGTTTGAGTTGTTGCAGATGTAGACTCTTTGGGAAAGTACCCTTCCATCTCCTCATCACTAAAATCCAACTTTCTTTTTATTCTTTGCTTGTACCTTGGCTTCCTTGTCTGTGGAGGTTCATTTTGCATTACTTGATCTTGAGATTCAACTGTTTCAAATGGTTGTGCAGAAACTTGTTGTGTGGGCTTCATAGCTTGTAGCCTGGCCAAGATAGCAGCTTGCTCCTTCTTTTATTTGATCTTTTTAGCATCTAGAGCAACTTACTTCTTTTCTTACTTCAATCTTGCCTTTTCTTCTCTCTTTGCTTCAGCAAATTGAGGGTGTCCAACCACCACACAAATTTCCTTACCATTCCTGGAAATTTTAGCAATTCTTCTTTTTAATGCTGAATCAGTTGGATCCTTGTAGAATGCTATAGACCTGACCAACAGCTTCTTTTCATCAGGTTTTGGTGTCTCATACACTGTGTCCAAGGGGTTATTTAGTGAAGATTTTGGATAGTTCACCCTTGGCTTCAAAATTTGCTTAGCCTTTGGAGATTTGATGCAGGATGGTTGTCATCTTTCCAGATTATTCATGCTCATTTCGTTCACAGATATTTGCCTGACTTTCGAGTGATGAATGGCTGATTTTTCTGGCTCCTTTACTAACCCAAACCTCTTTTGTATATCCTCATCAATTTTCTCCCAGTTGATTGGACTCAACTGCTTCTTTTCAGCTGCTCTCAATGTGACTTTTGCTTCATTTATTAGATCAATACTTTTTGTTGTTGGTGGCTTGGTGAAAGCAATTGCAGGAACAATTACTTTACTGACTTGAATGTTAAGCTGTTTCTCCCCCTCACTTGATCTTTTCTCCCCCTTTTTGTTATCATCAAGTTGTGTGGGAGGGAGTTGAGATGCCACCAGTTGTTGGAGTAATGCAGTTTGAGCTTCTTGATTGTCTAGTATCTTGGCCATTGACTTCTCTACAACAGATAGTCTTGAGTCCATGGCCTCAACTTTCCTGTTTAGGTCAGCCTCCTTCCTTAGTTTGCGGGAAATTTCAATCATGGTGGTTGCAGGGAGTCTAGCATCCATCCTCTCTATAACATCCTGCTTGACTTCAGAAATATCCTGCTTGATGGCATCCACACTCTGACTGTGTTGGAGGGCTTGAATATTATGCAGCTGGAGTGCTTCAAGATGTGCTTTGAGTAGTTGCTTTGTGCTAGCATTGGAAGCTGCATGCATGGCTGCTTGAGTGTCATGAATCAGCTTGAAAAGTGTTGATTGGAGATGTGAGTAGGAGCATTCTTTTGTGAGCATCCAGGCAGGAGTATCTGCATCTCCCCCTATATCCATTCTACCTACCTCATCATCACCACCATCATCCCCAAAAGAAGTCTCATCCAGTTCCAAATCACTGCCAATGTTGGAAGGCATAGCAGTGATTGCATCATTTGCTCTTTGTAAAGATTGTGTTGTATGCACCAGATTCAACAATCTTTCAGCCTCCTCATTTCCCTGTACAGCTAGAGTTTGGTAAGCTGTCACAGGGCGAGTAAATGTCTCAACATATAGGGAAATGGAATCTATAACAGCTTGATATTCTTGCTGAAATAGCCTATTCCTTTCTGCATCATTGACACTCATTGACTCACTTGCAATGGTTTCCACCCTTATCACTCCTGTACCTACATTTCTCTCTTGATCTCTCTTTTGTTGCATCAAGGTCTCACCTTGGCTCCCCACCCTCACACCCTCACCTTCACCATCTAAGGTGGGACTCCTCACACTCACTTTTTCCAATCTTGAAGAACTGGATTGCATTTGTTCACTCTTTTCCTCTCCTTTTTCCTGGAAGAAACCCATACTCTCACTCATTTCACTCCCTTCCCTCAATCCTAGGAGTGATTGCACTGCCACTAAGTCTTCTGCACTTGTGATAATTGATGAAATTTGAAGCTGTGCAGAGACACTCGACGGATAAGGGATATCCGTCGGGTTAGCAGTTTGACTATCCGACGGATAACTGTTGTTAAGCTTATTCATGGGGATACAATCACTACTCGACGGATGAACAATATCCATCGAGAGAGTAGAAATAAATAAGTTTGGAGTGGAGAATATTGTAGACTCTATGCAGATTGATGAAAATTTTGGCACAGATGTCTCAACAGTCTCAGAAAGAAATGGCAAGTGAGCCAACAAATCATCTAAAAGATGATGCTCACTTGCTTGGATTTTTGGCTTCTCCAAAAGAATTAAAGATGGAGAATTTGAAAGTGATGTGTTTATCATGTCAACATCCAAGGAGTGTGTGGGAGAGTTTGGTGTTTCAGGGGCTTCAATTGTTAGAGATTTTGGCTGTGACTCTATATTTGTTGGAGCCACATCAAACTGAATTTGAGAAGGTGCAGTGACTGTGTCTTTAGCACCAGTTTGCACAGTGTGTGAATCCTGTGTATCCCCAAAGGTCTTTGGCTTCTTTTTTTTATCATAGGTTTGGGGTGAGCTTGTGTCCCTTACCCTTTTGGCATGTGCTCTTGGTTGAGAGCTTTGTTCAATAGTCACATCCTTTTGGGAGGATGCAACTAGTAATGAGCTTATATCCTTATTAAGCACTGCAGTTTGTTGGGAACTGCAGTGTGGCTAGGCTGGAAAACACTCATCTCTCCAACCGTATCCTTAAGGTTTCTTTGATGTTCACGCTGTCCCTCACCTTTCTTACCCACCTTCACACTCCCCTCTTTTGGTTTGGTGGATTTTACAACTGGCATCTTTTGAGAGACACCAGAGGGGGCTTTCTTTGTCTTGGTTTTTGAGATTTTGGATTTGGCAGCTTGGATAGGCAACTGTTGGGTCAATGACACAGTTGCCATAGCTGCACTAGAATGCAAAGAATTGTGTGAGACTGGAGGAGTAGAGACAGATGAACTTACCTCACTTACCTGAGGTGCCTCCATAACAGGAAAATAGAAGAGTGGCACCTCTCTGTGATAGTTTTCCCTGTTCAAATCTGCAATGATTCTCCTTTCTTGAACCCAACAATCTAATTTGTTGGCTGGGTTCTCAAGCACAATATCCTCGGAGAGGTGGTTAGCAAGCATCATTAAAAATCTAGCATAATAAGCATTTTTAGCCCTCTTATTTAACTCCCCTAACTTAAACCCCAACTCAAATATGACAAGATCACTAAATTTGAAAAATTTATCAGTAACTAGCATGTAAAGCATGTTAAGCATAGAGATATTGACAAAATTAAAATTACTGATTTTACCAGAGAATACCTTAGTAACTACATCACATTGATAACTCCATTCCTTCCTAAGACCCAACCTCCTAATTTCACTTAACTTAAAAGTAGAGAGTGCATAGCCCATGGAGTTAAACATATTAACAATGTCAGTGTGTGGTGAAGTTACAGTATTGTAATAACCCCAATTTTTGGAATTTTTTTAAAACCTTTATGAATAGTGATTTTGCTGATTATGCTGAATAAGAAAACTTTTCATACCACACTTTGTAGAGGTTCTTTTATTGTTATTCTGAGATCTTATTAGTACTCTATATGGTATATAAGTGTATGTAAAGATCGTCAGAATCCAAATTCGAACACTTTGATTTTTCCCGAAAATCCACCAGATACCAAAAGAATTGAGTATAAGGTAACAGGATAAAAATGATTTAAATTCAAGGATTATAAGAGAGGATCATATAAGAAATATAATATATTGAGAAAGGTTTAGGGGAACCCAATTAATAAGATCCCGGGTATGATCCCTCAAACGATAAACGAGAAGGAAAATTAAGCGAACCGTATAACAGATAAGCGGTCATTAACCAAACAATTAAGCAAGGATTAGCATAAGAAGATGCTTCCACCACCAAGTGATGACAAGTGGCAAGAGATGAAGTCACCAAGATGATGTCATGCTTAGTCATACTCCACTCACTTTAAACAACCAACAAATCATCCAAATATCCCATTCACTTCATTTTCCACCACAAAAACATTCAACAAAGCAAATACTCTCCCAAGAACACATATCTCACGGCTTTTTCATTTTTTCAAGGAGAAAAATTCCAAAAATCAAGTTTCTAACTTTGTTAATTTGCAAGGTAATTACCCAAGGTCCCTTATGATTAGATAAGCATATCCTAGGAGTTTAAATTTCTATTTCTTCATGAATCTCTTCCAATAAATAAAGGAAGAAGATGATGAATAGTGTTTTCAAGATTACTAACTTTATTTTCTTTGATTTTCTTTAAGATCCAAGCATTCCTAAGCTATCTCAAGGCTTCTCAAGGCTTCCTAGCTACTCTAATCACTCCAAGGAAGGTATAACACCTCCAAACCCTAACTTTACTTTGAGTATTAAGATGGTTTTGATGGTTATAGTAAATAAGAAGCATGATGCTTGTGTGTTTAGAGTTTGGATTGGATTTGTAATGATTTGGATGTTGAAATCTTGTTTATAGTTAATGAAACTTAAGTATAGCTAGTAGTTCATGTGTGGGGTTGTATAAATTGGAAAATTTTGAGGTTTGGGGACTGATGTAGTAAGGTTTGGATGAGGGTTGGTTGTATTGTTGGTTGTGAGTTGAATGGTGGTTGTTTGGGGTGGTTTAAATCTTGGTAATCGCGTAAATATAGCCGTCGTAATGCCCGATTTACTTTAGACTGTTTTTGTTCTTAACATCAGGACCCGTGAACTCACTGTTAGGTTTTGACCATTGCCATGATTAGATAGTTCATGTTACGATCTTTGTTTTGATATGTGGTTCGTTTGAATCCGATGTACGATTTAGGAGAAACGACCGTTTTAAGTAACGGCGCTTCGCGACCGAACCATTACCCCTCGCCTTACTTTGAAACTTTGGTTAAGGACTTTAAATGACTAATTGGGGTATGAAGCAATTATGTTAAGTGGATTAGGCAGTTGTTAAGGTACTCGTGAAAGAATCGCCTTAAAACTCTTAATGGTTAATTTATTAAAAATGGTGGAGCCGAGGGTACTCGAGCGACTTAAGTGAATCGTTAAGCGCGAAAGCGAACGTTAGGGGTCTAATTAGTTAAAGTCTAGTTTCTTAAGCGACTGGGGATTAATTCCGACTTATGTTGTTGTTCATAGGTTATCCGACTCACTCTAAGCTTAAGTCTATCCGGAAACACTCAGGCAAGTTTTCTACCCGTTATACTGTTGTTGTGATGTATATATGTATATGCATTATGTTGTGATAAGTGCATGAATGTTATTAGCAAATCTTGCGATATATTGGAGCATGCTGATATGGTATATATGCATGTCTGTTTCGTAATCTTGATATCTAATTGTTGATTTAATTGCTTATAAGTTGCATAATACCTATGCTAGATATAAGCAGTAGTTGCGTATACCCTTAGTATAGGGGACCCAAAGGTGAACATATTTCTAAACCGGGAGTCGATGTTCCCGAGTATAATATATATATATATTTATATATATATATATAGATATTGTTTTCAAAACTATTAATCGAATAAGGTTTATTCGATAACTTTATTTTATTTAATGAATATTATTTTGAATATTCATTCGAGGACTTATGCCTCCGTTTAGTTTAATTAATGAATATTATTTTGAATATTCATTCGAGAACTTAAGACTCCGTTTATTTTATTTAATGAATATTATTTTGAATATTCATTTGAGGACTTATGACTCCGCTTATTCATTACATAATATTTTTTATTTTATTAAAGAATAATGTTTCGATAATCAAACTTATTTTCGATTATTCAAATAAAGATCATACTTTCGTATAAGTATATCTTTGGTTATTTATTTTTCATTTCAAGTATGAGTTTTAAAACTCCTACCTCGATTATTTTTATAAGGATCATCCTTATGGGAATATTATTTAAATAATAATATTCAGATACTTTCTAACATATCGGGACTGATTTATTTTATTAAATCAGCGTTACTCTAAACATTCTTTAAAATATTTTCGAGTCTTCAAAATGATTTTAAAAGTTAGGGCGGATCCCAAAACTCATTTTTATATTTAAGATCCTCCTTTCGAAGGGGATTTAAATACTCGCTCAAAACCTGAGGGATCCGGCTCTGTGGTGTGTTTTATATTCGCAACAAGGTTGCTGTTTTGATAAAAGAGTTTTTGATTACATACCCAACACTCGGGAAGTAAAATTCTTAGAACAAGTTAATCCATTAACAGGCACCGCCTGGGAAATATCGGTGAGTTTTCCTTTCCAACTAGATACGACTTCTTGGTGGAGCCGTATCAACAAGTTTCTACTTGGGGAAAGGGGGGACAAGCTTTACATTTCAGAGTCATGGATTTCATCTGAACTAGGAGTGGCGTAAGTGGTCGAGTGGCGCCGGCCCAGCCTTATTATATTGGCCCAAATGGCCTGGAAGTTCCGCTAAGACGGTCCATTCCTTAGGAGTCCAGTGTTCGGTTGACAAGTAAATCCGACAGGTTCTCCTCTACATGTAGAAAATGGTGGGGTTGCACTACTGCGACTGATCATCGTAAGTGGTCTTCCTGGTGCGGCAAACTCCCGTAATGAGTTCATCATCCAGTTGGATATTTCTGCAACACTACCCGGAGCATTTCGATCGAAAGGCTACGAATGGGTGGTTGCCGAAGCATTGACAGGGTCAAACAGTTATAATGGTGTTTCCATCGAATGAAGTATCTCGTAACTTCATTTCCTTTAAAAAAATATTTCAAAGATTGAATCTATTCAAGTCTTATCTTGTAGTCTCATCTATGTGATGAACTCTCGAAACTGTTTATACCTTGAACGTTGGTGGTTCAAGTAGTATTCGGAAAAGATATAAGTATATTGGAGTATCTTGTAACTTCATCTTTTCAACTTATATCTAGTCAATGATTATCTTATGCATGACAAAGATTTTCAGAAAAATGTTGAGACAAGGTTAGATACATGAGATCACCTTGCAACGATATTTTTATACAGTTATAAACTGGAATTCTGTGTATATTATGCATGGCAGAGGATTTCAAAGATTTTGAAAAGTATATATATATACTAAATACTTTGCGACTTGGTCGCATTAAGAGGTCAAACTTGGTTCAATTCTTCTTGACCAAGACTTTCATGAATACTATGAGAATGCTCATATATTGTTAATCATTATACATATTATTTTGGTGGGCTTGTTGCTCACCCTTGCTTTCTTCTTTCATCACACGACATCAGATAGACAAGATGAACAGGACCAAGCTCCCAATTCGCGAACGGATAGGAAACGTTCCATAGTTTCCTATAGGCGTTGATGTCGCTGTAGCTGAGGTAGAAACTACCAATAGGCTAGGCTTTCAACTTTTGATGTACCAGACTTATGTATCTTTATGAATTGTAATAATGGCAAAGAAATGTAAATTTATTCAGAAACCCTTTTAAGGTGTAATGGCATATAATTGTGGAATAAAATGACTCATGTTATTTTTGGATATTCATCTCTGAGACTATAACTTGTGGTGTGTGTGTTTATTGTGGGGTCACAGTACGGAGTAGTTGATTGTTTATTAAGATTGGGTGTTATTAAGGGAAATAGAACTCGTGACAACCCGGATCCCCGACCTCGGATTTGGGGGTGTTACAGAAATGGTATCAGAGCTACGCGTTATAAACCTTAGAGATGATTTGACGTTAAAATAATAAGTTCACTAAGATAATAATGACTCTTGCCAAGTTCATAGTCGGACTACCTAACGTAGTACTGACAGTTAAAACCCTTATGGGAACCCTTATAAATGTCATGATAGAAGCGTAGTTTGTTATCGTATATGGTAGCGGGACTCCGAACCCTGAGGTTGAGGAGCAGCAGCGTGATGATGTTTTATTACTAATTGGAGATCGGATTATGGATCCGATAGAGCGTCCTAACGCAGGACCGGATGATGTTCATATTGAGGATGTAGCGGTTGAGAATGTTGTCCTAGAAGGGATTGTTGCTGAGGAGGATCCCGTGGAGGATCCTGACAAGAACGAATAAAGGACCACTGAGGATTTGATGACCATGGTTAGGGAAACTACCAGAGGTAGGATTGGCCGGTCAATACCGGAGGTTCGTTCAAGTTTGTAAAGATAGTAGCCCCTTTAATGCTGCTTACTCGTAAGACTGAGAAGTTTGAATGGACAGAGAAATGCGAGAAAAGCTTTTAAGAACTAAATCAAAGGTTGGTGACGGCTCCTATGTTGGCGTTTCTGGATGGAAAAGGAGATTTTGTGATTTGTAGTGACGCTTCGCATAAGGAATTAGGGTGCTTCTTATACAGCACAACAAGGTAATCGCGTACGCGTCAAGACAATTAAGGGAATATAAAATTCGATATCCCCACCCATGAGCTTGGGCTCGTGGCAGTAGTTTTGCCCTAAAGATTGGAGGCACTACTTGTATGGAGAGAAGTGCGAGATTTACACAAGCCATAAGTGCTCTAGTGCATTTTCACGCAGAAAGAGCTCAACATGTGCCAGAGGAGGTGGTTAGAGATAATCAAGGATTACGATCATGAGATTCTTTATCATCTAGGGAAAGCCAAAATGGTGGCTAATGCCCTTAGTATAAAGGAGAGACTCAAGATGAAAATGTCTTTGGGAGAGTTGATAAGAGATTTTGAGAAAATGAAAATAAAAGTGAAGGTAACCGGAGCCGCAACCGAAACACTGTTTGAGATTGCAATATAGCCCGAATTATCGAAAAAGATAATATTGTGCCAAGAAAAAGTGATGAATGAAGGAAGAGAGTCAATGACTGGAGAAGATATTAATACCAAGAAAGATGATAAGGGAATAACTAGGTATTCCTACAGAATTTGGGTTCCAAACATTTAAGAGCTTAAGGACTGGATCTTAGATGAAATCCATAGCTCGAGGAATAAGATTTAGGGCAAACCCCGAATGTGATAGTCAGGGAGGTTTCCATTAAGAAAGAACGAGCCCATAACATAATGAAGTGGAAAACCCCAAGTATGGGAGAAGGATGAAACATTGCATACTAAGGAAATAGAAAGTTGAGTAAGGAAAGGAAACCCGAGACGGTACTCCTATACGGCAATTCATGGACCTGTCTAAAAAGAACTTAGACTATTATCCCCAACCACCACCCTGAGGAGACAGTGCAGTGGGAAATTCTTTCAGGACCTTTAAGTCGCTAAGCTCTCAGAGTTCCAAGGAAAAAGCGAACCCAGTAGAGGCGAGAGCCTGGCTAAAGGAAATATAGGAATTATTTGAGATTCTAAATGATGGACGAATCACAAAAGATTGTTTTTGTCACTTACCCTCCTAAGAGAGAGGCCACCCGCTGGTGAAAGACCAAGAAAGGCACGGAGCCAGAGGTTAGAATAAACTGATTAAAGTTCAGTCAATTGTTTTCGGGAAAGTAATTCCCAAGGCTATGGAGATAGTGTAAAAGCTTTAGAGCCAGAACAAAAGCAGACGAGTATGATGAATTAGGAATCTAAGTTGTAAAAGTTGTCAAGATTCGTTCTGAGGACACGAATCCAGAATGACGGGATGTTTGAAATCAATGCTTATATTGTGTTGGTTCATGTAATGGTTGTAATGGAAAATAAAAGACTGAAAAGGGAAGGAGTATAAAGGGATATAAAAGACAATAGAGTTTAAGGAATGATAAGGGAGTTGGGTATGAGGAACCCTAAAGACTCGTAGCAATAGAAATAGAAAAGTATGTATTCGTCAAGATGAGGGTGATTCACCATAAGTTAAAGTTGATGGTTGAAGGCATAAGAGATACATATATTTTATCCCCTGTAAGTTAGGAGGATTCGAGGAAACCTTGAGATAGTTCGAAGGATAAATAATGAGACGCGGATAGACTGAGGAGACAAGAAAGTACGAAATTAGGAAAATTGGATGAAGGAAGTGACCTCCAAGAATGTGAAGTGTAAGACCAGTGGCATGATACCCAGAAAGGGAGACGCCAGGTATGAAAGATATCCCAACATTGAGATGACTGTTGAGATAAACAACAAAAGTAAATGAGGAATTATTAAGAAGAAGTTCACGTTGAACACAACTAATATCTTCCAGAACATCCCTGTTATCATTACCAAATCAGGAAAGAAAAGTGGATAACCGTTATTGTCTTTTGGAGGCCATATGGATTGACCTCATTTTGGATAAGGATATTATTATGAAATTTGGTATAGAATATCAAGGTGGAAATGATTGAATAAGATACCCTTATCGGGGATATTTGACTTGATTTACCCATGGAAGGATGCGAGTACTTAATAGGGACAGTATGAGTTTTGACAAGTATAAATTGGAAAGGATTAAGGTAACAACAACCTTTAAGGATCAGTGAAGAAATTTTTCAGAAGTATATAGACAATGATTCTGGTATTAGTAAATGGTATCTTGATATGCCCTGTGCCTAGGGTGTACCTGATGAAGGATTTAAGGATAACCTTAGAGGTTTTACAAGGAGAAAGGTAATATTCAAAGTTCTCAAGAATAGAAATTTTGATAAAGGAAATGTGACGTAATTATAATAATGTCAGGTGGGGCACATGTTGAACCATAAGAAAGTATAGATTGACCCAATAAGGGTCGAGATTGGTGAAATCAAGTAGGACCCAAGATAAGAGACGTCTGAAGTATGATCGATAGTCAGTCGTGACAATGTTAACCTCTAAAAGACCGAGGCAGTAACTTATAGAAAAATGGTGATATATTTTTTTACCAAAGCGTAAGGAAGAGCATTTTTACACAAGCAGTGATTGGAAATGAGGTAGAAAATTTAGTTGAAGGTCATTTAAAAGACATTGATTGTAAGGAAATTTTACTATCAGGAAAGGCCAAAGAGGTGGCCGACACTTTAAATGTAAGAGGATAATTATAGGCGCTCGTGCCAGAGGAATACAGTGATGATGGTTGAAGCCGTGAAGGTTGTATTATGGTTTGGAAGATTGACATTCCTTCTGATGATTGTGCGATACTCAACCGTGATAGTAGTTTGGTAAAGATTTAATTTATGTAATCGCTGTGAGCGGGCTTCCTATCTTAGAAGGTCCTATCTTGAGATAAGCCAGGACCATGTTACGAAAGGAGTAAATGAACCTTTGAGCTTCATGTATCCTAATAAAGACATATGGTTAATAATGGTATTAGAATGCTATCGTTACTTTCATTGAAACTCTTCTGCAATTTTATCTGCTTCATGTCATGTATGTACGTTAGGATCAGGAGTGTTCTTCATGAATCATGAATGGTGATTATGTTATCTCCTTAGAAGAATTTGATACGACATGTATGGACTCTGTATGGTTAGCAATTAAGATTTTGAGGAAAATAAATGACTACAGTAGGTCAGCAGTGGACCATAGTAATGCAACAATGATTCTGCGAGTAATGAGCCGATTACAAGCGTGAGAGTTGTATTGGAATGGATGTTGAGATTGAGTACCGCTAATCGGGTCGTGGTGATATATAGGTCATCATTGATAGACTAATTAAGTCAATTGTCTACCTATTGAATATTTATTCCCTCTTATGAATAGAGAGTTGTATTACTATACAAGGAAGGTTGCGGTGCAAGCATAGTATTCTAGTAACGATGATGTCTAGAATGAGATCCCAGATTCGATTTTTGATGTCGAGGGAGTTTCAAAGGTGATTGTGTATAAGCTCGAGCAAGAGCATGGGTCCATAGAATGATGGACGGAATAGTATATATTCAGACACGTGAAATACGATGCTATAATACTTGATGTTGATATATATACGTATATGTTTTGTTCTCCTATGACAAACCTCTATAGTTCAGAGGTAGATTCCAAGCCAGATATTTTGTGGCAGTATATTTTATATATATACAATTCTCTTCAATTTGTTCTTTTCTCTCCTTTTCATTTCATATAAGCTAAGAAGAACAACCCTTCCAGAAGGGGAGGTATTGCCGAATGACTATCTATCTGTGTGATAGAAGCATAGTAGGATACCATCTATTGTTTAATTGTTTGTCAAGTACTAAAGGCTGGCCACCTTCTGTACTAACTATGAAATGTAACAAGTGTTCATGATCATAGTGATCTCTCAATAAATTCTTTTACTTCTATATGAAGGACCAAGCTTTCGAAGATGAAGGCAGCTAGAGATGAAGTGGTACCAAGTATGGTGGTATTCCGATTCTAACGCATTCGTGATACTAAGGTTGACGCGATTATTAAAAGGTTATAGAACGCTAACGAGCAAAAGTGTAATCAGTATAAAATTTGGTACGGAAGATAGTAACGATTACGAACTGGAAAAGAGTGGGTATTGAGAAGCAAAAGCTGTAGATCTAGATGAGATAATGAGAGTCTGTACAATAGACTTGAAAGAATTTGGAATGATCACTTAACGCGGATTAAGTTTTCTCACGATAATCGATCATATGTCATTATCGAGATGTCGCCTTATAAGATCCTTGAGGGAAGACAATATCGATCTCCCTTATGATATGATGATGTTGCAGAGCGCAAGATGCTTAGACCAGCAGTGGTCCTAAGGACCAAGGATATAATAGATTTAATCAGATGACGGCTGGTAGTAGCCCAAGATGGGCACACGAAGTATGTTGATTTGACACGAAAGGACAAGGAATAGGAAGTAGGGAACCTAGTGCTGTTATAGGTATTCCCTTGGAAAGGATGGATGAGGTTCGGAAAGAAAGGAAAGCTAAGCCCACGAATTGTTGGACCCTTTGAGGTATTAAGACGTATTGGGAAGTTAGCATATGAGCTAGCCCTACCCCCGAACATGTAGCAAGTTCATAACATGTTCCACGTATCAATATTAAGGAAGTATAATTCGGATGCCAGACAAATAGGGGCATATGAGCGCATAGACATGCAACCCGACGTAACCTATATGGAGCAACCAGGAAGGGTTATAGATTGAAAAGGAACAAGTGCTTAGGAGAAGGGTTATCAAACTAGGCAGAGTTTGGTGGTAGGACCACAATGTGGGAAACTAAGAGAGTATCCCTATTCATTTTCTATCTGATTTCGGGACGGAATCCTTTTAAGGAGGGGAGACTGTAATAACCCCAATTTTTGGAATTTTTTTAAAACCCTTATGAATAGTGATTTTGTTGATTATGCTGAATAAGAAAACTTTTCATACCACACTTTGTAGAGGTTCTTTTATTGTTATTCTGAGATCTTATTAGTACTCTATATGATATATAAGTGTATGTAAAGATCGTCAGAATCCAAATTCGAACACTTTGATTTTTTCCGAAAATCCACCAGATACCGAAAGAATTGAGTATAAGGTAACAGAATAAAAAGGATTTAAATTCAAGGATTATAAGAGAGGATCATATAAGAAATATAATATATTGAGAAAGGTTTAGGGGAACCCAAGTAATAAGATCCCGGGTATGATCCCTCAAACGATAAACGAGAACGAAAATTAAGCGAACCGTATAACAGATAAACGGTCATTAACCAAACAATTAAGCAAGGATTAGCATAATAAGATGCTTCCACCACCAAGTGATGACAAGTGGCAAGAGATGAAGTCACCAAGATGATGTCATGCTTAGTCATACTCCACTCACTTTAAACAACCAACAAATCATCCAAATATCCCATTCACTTCATTTTCCACCACAAAAACATTCAACAAAGCAAATACTCTCCCAAGAACACATAGCTCACGGCTTTTTCATTTTTTTAAGGAGAAAAATTCCAAAAATCAAGTTTCTAGCTTTGTTAATTTGTAAGGTAATTACCCAAGGTCCCTTATGATTAAATAAGCATATCCTAGGAGTTTAAGCTTCTATTTATTCATGAATCTCTTCCAATAAATCAAGGAAGAAGATGATGAATAGTGTTTTCAAGATTACTAACTTTATTTTCTTTAATTTCCTTTAAGATCCAAGCATTCCTAAGCTATCTCAAGGCTTCTTAAGGCTTCCTAGCTACTCTAATCACTCCAAGGAAGGTATAACACCTCCAAACCCTAAATTTACTTTGAGTATTAAGATGGTTTTGATGGTTATAGTAAATGAGAAGCATGATGCTTGTGTGTTTAGAGTTTGGATTGGATTTGTAGTGATTTGGATGTTGAAATCTTGTTTATAGTTAATGAAACTTAAGTATAGCTAGTAGTTCATGTGTGGGGTTGTATAAATTGGAAAATTTTGAGGTTTGGGGACTGATGTAGTAAGGTTTGGATGAGGGTTGGTTGTATTGTTGGTTGTGAGTTGAATGGTGGTTGTTTGGGGTGGTTTAAAATTTGGTAATCGCGTAAACATAGCCGTCGTAATGCCCGATTTACTTTAGACTGTTTTTGTTCTTAACATCAGGACCTGCGAACTCACTGTTAGGTTTTGACCATTGTCATTATTAGATAGTTCATGTTACGAGCTTCGATTTGATATGTGGTTCGTTTGAATCCGATGTACGGTTTAAGAGAAACGACCATTTTAAGTAACGGCGCTTCGCGACCGAACCATTACCCCTCGCCTTACTTTGAAACCTTGGTTAAGGACTTTAAATGACTAATTGGGGTATGAAGCAATTATTTTAAGTGGATTAGGCAGTTTTTAAGGTACTCGCGAAAGAATCGCCTTAAAACTCTTAATGGTTAATTTATTAAAAATGGTGGAGCCGAGGGTACTCGAGCGACTTAAGTGAATCTTTAAGCGCGAAAGCGAACGTTAGGGGTCTAATTGGTTAAAGTCTAGTTTCTTAAGCGACCGGGGATTAATTCCAACTTATTTGTTGTTCATAGGTTATCGGACCCACTCTAAGCTTAAGTCTATCCGGGAACACTCAGGCAAGTTTTCTACCCGTTATACTGTTATTGTGATGTATATATGTATATGCATTATCTTGTGATAAGTGCATGAATGTTATTAGCAAATCTTGCGATATATTGGAGCATGCTGATATGGTATATATGCATGTCTGTTTCGTAATCTTGATATCTAATTGTTCATTTAATTGCTTATAAGTTGCATAATACCTATGCTAGAGATAATCAGTAGTTGTGTATACCCTTAGTATAGGGGACCCAAAGGTGAACATATTTCTAAACCGGGAGTCGATGTTCCCGAGTATAATATATATATATATATATATAGTTTTCAAAACTATTAATCGAATAAGGTTTATTCGATAACTTTATTTTATTTAATGAATATTATTTTGAATATTCATTCGAGGACTTATGACTCCGTTTAGTTTAATTAATGAATATTATTTTGAATATTCATTCGAGGACTTAAGACTCTGTTTATTTTATTTAATGAATATTATTTTGAATATTCATTTGAGAACTTATGACTTCGCTTATTCATTACATAATATTCTTTATTTTATTAAAGAATAATGTTTCGATAATCAAACTTATTTTCGATTATTCAAATAAAGATCATACTTTCGTATAAGTATATCTTTGGTTATTTATTTTTCATTTCAAGTATGAGTTTTAAAACTCCTACCTCGATTATTTTTATAAGGATCATCCTTATGGGAATATTATTTAAATAATAATATTCAGATACTTTCTAACATATCGGGACTGATTTATTTTATTAAATCAGCGTTACTCTAAACATTCTTTAAAATGTTTTCGAGTCTTCAAAATGATTTTAAAAGTTAGGGCGGATCCCAAAACTCATTTTTATATTTAAGATCCTCCTTTCGAAGAGGATTTAAATACTCGCTCAAAACCTGAGGGATCCGGCTCTGTGGTGTATTTTATATTCGCAACAAGGTTGCTGTTTTGATAAAAGAGTTTTTGATTATTTACCCAACACTCGGGAAGTAAAATTCTTAGAACAAGTTAATCCATTAGCAGGTACCGCCTGGGAAATATCGGTGAGTTTTCCTTTCCAACTAGATATGATTTCTTGGTGGAGCCGTATCAACAAGTTTCTACTTGGGGAAAGGGGGGACAAGCTTTACGTTTCATAGTCATGGATTTCATCTGAACTAGGATTGGCGTAAGTGGTTGAGTGGCCCCGGCCCAGCCTTATTATATTGGCCCAAATGGCCTGGAAGTTCCGCTAAGACGGTCCATTTATTAGGAGTCCAGTGTTCGGTTGACAAGTAAATCCGACAGGTTCTCCTCTACATGTAGAAAATGGTGGGGTTGCACTACTGCGACTGATCATCGTAAGTAGTCTTCCTGGCGTGGAAAACTCCCGTAATGAGTTCATCATCCAATTGGATATTTCTGCAACACTACCCGGAGCATTTCGATCGAAAGGCTACGAATGGGTGGTTGCCGAAGCATTGACAGGGTCAAACAGTTATAATGGACTTTCCATCGAATGAAGTATCTCGTAACTTCATTTCCTTTAAAAAAATATTTCAAAGATTGAATCTATTCAAGTCTTATCTTGTAGTCTCATCTATATGATGAACTCTCGAAACTGTTTATACCTTGAACGTTGGTGGTTCAAGTAGTATTCGGAAAAGATATAAGTATATTGGAGTATCTTGTAACTTCATCTTTTCAACTTATATATAGTCAATGATTATCTTATGCATGACAAAGATTTTCAGAAAAACATTGAGACAAGGTTAGATACATGAGATCACCTTGCAACGATATTTTTATACAGTTATAAACTGGAAGTCTGTGTATATTATGCATGGCAGAGGATTTCAAAGATTTTGAAAAGTATATATATATACTAAATATTTTGCGACTTGGTCGCATTAAGAGGTCAAACTTGGTTTAATTCTTCTTGACCAAGACTTTCATGAATACTATGAGAATGCTCATATATTGTTAATCATTATACATATTATTTTGGTGGGCTTGTTGCTCACCCTTGCTTTCTTCTTTCATCACACAACATCAGATAGACAAGATGAACAGGACCAAGCTCCCAATTCGCGAACGGATAGGAAACGTTCCGCAGTTTCCTATAGGCGTTGATGTCGCTGTAGCTGAGGTAGGAACTACCAATAGGCTAGGCTTTCAACTTTTGATGTACCAGACTTATGTATCTTTATGAATTGTAATAATGGCAAAGAAATGTAAATTTATTCAGAAACCCTTTTAAGGTGTAATGACATATAATTGTGGAATAAAATGACTCGTGTTATTTTTGGATATTCATCTCTGAGACTATAACTTGTGGTGTGTGTGTTTATTGTGGGGTCACAGTACGGAGTAGTTGATTGTTTATTAAGATTGAGTGTTATTAAGGGAAATAGAACTCGTGACAACCCGGATCCCCGACCCCGGATTCGGGGGTGTTAGAAGTATTATCAAGAATTTTGAAATATGCTTTAACAATGTCACTATTAACACAGCATTCCTTACCTTTAATAGTGAAAGTGATAGTCTTATCAGTTAAGTTGTATGTTGCAGTCGTCCACATTTCTTCAACAACTTCACAGTATATAGTGGGTGATTCTAGCATGGCATAGTTGAGTTTGCAGTTGTTCACAAAATCCATCATCTTGTGGTAGTCACCAGACTGTTGAATCCCCTTGTTCACAAGAGCAGTGAAGTTGTTCTTCTCATAGATGAATCCAATTTGAGACATTATCTTGACGACTGGTGCCATTGTTAGAGAGTAAAAACTTGCAGAGAGAGAGTAAGTGCTTTGAGAAAGAGAGAAGTTAGAGCAGATGATTTGAGAATGATAAAAAAAAGCAATGAAAATGAATTATGCTTTTATACTCTCTCAAAAATAACTGTCAAAAATAATAAAGTAAAATAAAGTCACCAATAAGAATTTCCCAAAATAGAGGTTTAAAAATAAACTGTAAGAATTCCATCAATTATCCGTCGTGTTATGCTTACAAACTGTAAGTATACTCGATGGATAATGTTCAGAATCAACGGCTAAAAATAAGACAATTCGATGGATGAGGATAAATCAGTTATCCGTCGAGTCATAAAATATTCCAGAAAAATAATTGATTTTATTAACAAAATGTATACCAAAGGATGATCAAACTCGATGGATAATGATCATCCGTCGAGATGTAAATTTTGACTTAGCCAAAATTTCATCCAAGACTGAAAAATCAATTAGATTTCTGGCTTCATTACAACTTGCAAATTATCTGTAAAGATTCAAGAGTAATTAAGCATACCTAACTCACCTACCAACCTTGTAAAGGTAGATTCATCTAGTGGCTTGGTAAATATATCTGCAAGCTGCTTTTCACTTGGAACAAACTGTAGTTCCACAGTATCATTCATTACATGTTCCCTTATGAAGTGGTACTTGGTGTCTATGTGCTTTGTTCTTGATTGTTGTACTGGATTTTCAGTGATGGCAATTGCACTTGTGTTATCACAGAAAATAGGAATCCTTTCAACTTGCAGACCATAATCTAGCAATTGGTTTCCCATCCACAAAATCCGTGCACAGCAACTGCCAGCAGCAATATACTCAGCTTCAGCTGTAGAAGTAGAAACTGAATTTTGCTTTTTATTGTACCAGAACACAAGCTTGTTTCCTAGAAATTGACAGGTTCCTGTTGTACTTTTTCTATCAATTCTACAACCTGATAGTCTGCATCTGAATAACCAGTTAGATCAAAACCAGAATCTCTAGGGTACCAAATGCCAAGTTTTGGTGTTCCCTTGAGATATCTGAAAATTCTCTTAATAGCTACCAAGTGAGATTCTCTAGGATCAGCTTGAAATCTAGCACAAAGACATGTAGCAAACATTATATCTGGCCTACTAGCTGTTAAGCACAGAAGTGAGCCAAACATGCCCCTATAACTTGAAATATCACAGACTTTTCAGTAGTGTTTAATTCAAGCTTAGTTGCAGTGGCCATGAGAGTTTTTGCAGATGTGCAATTCATTAGATCAAACTTCTTTAAAAGATCATAAATGTATTTAGTTTGACTAATGAATATTCCATCACTAACTTGCTTAACTTGCAAACAAGAAAGTAAGTTAGTTCTCCCATCATGCTCATTTCATACTTACTTTGCATCAATTTAGCAAACTTTTTGCAAAGTTTTTCATCTGTAGAGCCAAAAATAATGTCATCTACATAAATTTGAACAAGTATACTAGAGACATTAACATTGATAAAGAATAAAGTTTTGTCTACAGTACCTCTAGTGAAGTGATTCTCTAAAAGAAACTTTGACAAAGTGTCATACCAGGCTGTAGGTGCTTGCTTCAGTCCATAAAGTGCTTTCAAAAGATAGTAGACATATTCAAGAAAATTTGGATCTTCAAAACCAGGAGGCTGACTGACATAGACTTCCTTCTCCAAATCTCCATTCAGAAAGGCACTTTTGACATCCATTTGATAGACCTTGAAATTTGTATGGGCTGCTGTTATGGATTAAAAACTAATATATATAATTGCTGTATTTAGTACTAAGGAACGTGAGCTTCGAGGCTCGATTTGACTGCTCTTGTGTTTTGTGACTCAATCTGCCTTAACAAGATGCCTACGTATCTTGCTGATTGCCAAGGATCAAGTCAAAAAACGTAGTTCTGATTGGTGGGGGTGAGACCCCTTATATAGATGTTGGGAGTCCTTGAATTGGACTTGGTATAGGAGACTTGGTGGGTAAGTCTCATAATTAGAATGGACTTTGGAGTCCTAGATAGTAGGAAACTGATTCCTTATCCTTTTAGGTCCCCTTGAGGCTAATCTATAAGGATTTATATCCTTATTGGGACTCTTCTCAATAGCTGATTTTTCCCTTATTAATTAATTACGAAATTAATTAATAATCAGGGCTTTTGGGCCTTCTTTATTTCATCGGGCCTGATCTGGTCCATCAGGCTTAACCTTTCTGGTCTGAGTATCATATATCTTTTTATTGGGCCTAGCAGCCCACACCTTGCAGTAAATTATACTATCATAATTTATTTATCCCTATCATTTGCCCCCCAACTTTTGGGAAACATTGATTAGGTTTCGCAGAAGTTAAATCTATTCGTTCCCTTACAGGGTTTCGTTTTTCCATAAAGTGTGGAGCGACCTACACATTTACAATTATCTTAATTTTCAGGAATTTTTTCCCTTAATTTCTGGGTTTTTCCCTAATTTTCTGGAATTTTTCCTTAATTTTCTAGATTTTTCCCTTAACTTCTGGGATTTATCCTTATTTTTCTGGATTTTCCCTAATTTCTGGGATTTATCCTTATTTTTATGGATTTTTCCCTTAACTTCTGGGATTTATCCTTATTTTTCTGGATTTTTCCCTAATTTCTGGGATTTATCCTTATTTTTCCTGGATTTATTCCTTATTCCTGAAAATATTAGTATTTTTCAGAAATTATTTAAGGAATTTCCTTATTTTTCCTGGATTTATTCCTTATTCCTGAAAATATTAGTATTTTTCAGAAATTATTTAAGGAATTTCCTTATTTTTCCAGGATTTATTCCTTATTCCTGAAAATATTAGTATTTTTCAGAAATTATTTAAGGAATTTCCTTATATTTCCTGGATTTATTCCTTATTCCTGAAAATATTAGTATTTTTCAGAAATTATTTAAGGAATTTCCTTATTTTTCCAGGATTTATTCCTTATTCCTGAAAATATTAGTATTTTTCAGAAATTATTTAAGGAATTTCCTTATTTTTCCAGGATTTATTCCTTATTCCTGAAAATATTAGTATTTTTCAGAAATTATTTAAGGAATTTCCTTATTTTTCCAGGATTTATTCCTTATTCCTGAAAATATTAGTATTTTTCAGAAATTATTTAAGGAATTTCCTTATTTTTCTGTAATTTTCCAAGAATTTTTCCTTCCCTTTTTCTTCTTTTTTCTTCCTTTTTTTATACAGATTTCGACCAGGAATCCATTCGACCAGGATCCTGGTCGAATTAACCTTCATATTGCCCTGGTCGACAGGGTTTCGAGCAGGATGTCTTCGACCTCAATTCCTGGTCGAATTTCGGCCAGGATTTTCTCCCCCCCCCTTTTTTTTTGGTCGACTAGGAATTTTCTCCCCTTTCGGTCAGGACTCTTGCTTTTTGACCGAATTAAGCTTCTTTTGTTGCCCAGGTCGACAGAATTTTGACCCCAATGATTTCGATCAGGATTCCTTCGTGTTTCCTGGTCGAATGGGTCTCAATTCTGGTCGAATTAAGCCTCTTTTTCAACCTTGATCGACAGAATTTCGACCTCAGGAGCTTCGATCAGGATTTCTTTGTATTTTCTGGTCGCATTGATCCTGGTCCTGGTCGAATTAAGGCCTTTATTTACCCTGATCGACATGATTTCGAGCTCAAGCCATTCGAACAGGACTTCTTTGTGTTTTCTGGTCGAACAGGTCAGGAATATACACATAGATTTGGGCCCTTAAACCTGGGCTGATCTCTGGGCCTCCCACATCAATTATTTAGGCCCTTTCCTGGGCTGGCTTGGTTCTTATTGGGCTAATCTTTGGGCCTAGTACTTTCAACTGGGCTACCCCTTTTTCTTTTGGGCCTCATTCATGCCCCTCTTTTTACCTGGGCTTTTACTGGGCCATCTTCACTTAGCTGGGCCTTTTTCTAGGCTTGTATTTTGTTCAACTGTGTTTTGTTTTAAGCCCAAGCTTCAAATTCTTCTGGATTTTTCTGGATTCTTCCAAATTCTTCAAAAAAGACTCAAGTTTTCTTCTGATTTTTGCTAGAATTCTCTTGAATTTTCCAGGAATTCCCTGGATAATTCCAGAACCTTCCAACTTTTGGGCCCAAATGGGCTTTTTAAGGCCCATTATCCACTTTTTCTTCCTATATATAGGTGGGGGGAGTGTGCATTCACTTCACACTCTTCACTCTTCACCCTTCATTTCATCTCAAACTTTCTCCCCTTCCTTTCTTCCCTTAGCTTTTAGCATTTCCTTTCTCAAATCCCTTCCATTAGTTTTCCAGCTTCAGGCTTTTTCCAGCTCATAAATGGCTGACAAGAGTTCCGAGAGGGCGGCAAAGATAGCCTCGGCTTCAAAATGAGGTAAGGATATCGTGATCCGTTCTTCATATATGTCTTTAATCGATATGATTAACACTAGGGGGGATGAATATCCCTCCACTGCACATCTCGATTCCTTTAATCATTGTAATACTTGGCACAACATAGATTTCGATAAACTAAATGCCCGTTATAACGTCCTTCCTCCTCTTAGATTAGTTCCAGTCTCTGGTGGTGACCGTACTTGCCACTGGAGACCCGACACTCTCTTCATTTACATAGATGCCCTTAATGCTGGGCTTAGGTTTCCTTTCCACCCTTTTATTCCTCATCTTTTAGCTGATTTACAAATTAACCCGTGTCAGCTTCCTCCAAACGCCTGGAGGAACATTTTATGTTTTATGGTTTGCTGCCTTAGGGAGGGCTTTCCTCTTTCTGTAGCTGTTTTTAGGAAGGTCTTTCAGTGTTACAATAGCTCTTCCAATATCTGTGGCTGGGTCTATGTCAAGCAAAGGCCCAAAAGTAAACATATCTTTAACAGCGTCTCTATTCCTGATAACAATCAAAATTGGAGGAATAGTTTCGTTGGGTTACATTGGGAGAATGGTGACTGGGGCACACTTTTCCGATCTTCCTTCGGGAAGGTCAGTGATGGTAGCCTCAAATCCATTCACTTAACTCCTGAGGAAACTATTATTTATAATGGTCTTAATCAGGATGATGGCACTACCACCAGCTGGACTCTTTTAGAGGAGTTCTCCCTCATTCATGTGGGACTATCCTCTGTTTCTCAACAGGGTATTTTTCTTCCCTTATCATCTTTATTTCGTTTCATGCATTATTAACATCACTTATTTTGTCTTTTGATTTGTTTTGCAGTTGCTAAGGAGATCAACGAGGACAACGTACCTCTCGTTGAAGAGACTGCTAGGATGAAAAAAGCCCGTCTTGCAGGCCTAGATACCCGAGGGAAGACCACGGAGCCTAGTTTCTTGAGAAAACACAAGGAGCCTATGGGGGAGGCTTCAGCTGAAGTAGCTGAGGGCCACAATGCTCCCATCATTGCTGCTGTTCCTGCTGCTGCTGCTACAGGCGCCTTCCAGCCTCTCTGGGAATTTCGCCGAGGGGACACCGTGGTTGGATCCACGAAGCATGCATGGGATTGGTCCTACCATAGCGTGACTCCCAAGGACTTTACTGATGTGGTGGCCACCCCTGATCTTAAGAGGATTAAGCTCATGGGAGCTCAGTCTCTGGCTTCGGTATGCCTTCTCTTTTTTGAACTTATCTTTCGTTCTTGTAGCATTTTCTTGCCTTATACTTTGTTAATTGATTTGTTTCAGTCTAACGCCTACTTTCAAGGCGCTGTGAGGCAAGCCGAGTCATGGAAGCGGGCTTCTGATAAGGCCGATAATGCCCTCATGAGGCAACAGAAGAAGTATGCTACCCTGGAGAAGAAGCTCAAGCGCAAGGAGGAAGAACTCGGAGAGTCTAACGCCGAGCTGGTGGTACTTCGGGCGGAGAAGGATAAAGCTATAGACAACTATCTGGACTCGGAGGAGTTTGCCCAATCCATGAGGATTAGGGATGATTCAGTCTTTCCCGGGTTTTTTAGGACTGGTTGGGACACGGCCCTTGGGACCGTGAACGAGGCTTGTCTGCAGAGGTTTCGTACCCGAGTAGTTGTCTCGGGTCATGTTCCTCAGTATCCACTCCTTCCTCCTCCCGAGTCTTCTTCTAGACCTGCTGATGACGATAGCTCTTCCTCCTCCTCCGAGACGACAGAGACATCCAGCGAGAGCGGAGAGGACGATGATATGGATGCCGAGGGTACTTCAGCTCCTTAGAGCTTTTTCAGCCCTGCATGGCTTGTTTTATCCTATTTTCGAGACTTTATTTATCGAACTTTTGTAATATCTATCAGATCTATTTTATTTATCACCTTTCATGCTTGCATCCATGCATTTGGTTTTTATTTGTTAGGCCACAAACATACTTTGAAGAACTCATGAATTTCATAAAATTGTCTGGGATTCGTCCCTTACACAAGTAATAAAACTAAAACATATAAATCCTAAGCAAGCAAAGCTTCAAGGTGCTTTTCAACCTACTCGCCATCCTGACGAGTGAGAATCGTATCCAGCTGCCCGACACATAGTAAACCTTCAGGTTTTGTGCATGCCAAGTTCTCGGGACTTCAAAACCATCCATAGTCTCTAGCTTGTAGGTTCCTCTACCTTGAACACTCTTGACTCTGTACGGCCCTTCCCAATTCGGGGCAAGCTTCCCTTTTTGTCCTACACCAGATGCTTCTATCTTCCTCAAGACTAGATCGCCTTGTTTAAAAAACCTTTCTTTAACCCTTAGGTTGTAGTAGAATGAAGCCTTTTTCTGATATTCTACTATCTTTGCATGTGCCGTATCTCGCACTTCATCGATCAGATCGAGGGCTAACCTCTGCCCTTCCTCATTTTCTTCTGTATTGAAAGCCTGAATCCTTGGAGAGGAATGTGATATCTCTACTGGAACTACTGCTTCTGCCCCATATGCCAACATGAAGGGAGTTGCTCCTGTCGTGACTCTACAGGTAGTCCTATAGGCCCATAATATGGGAAGTATCTCATCCACCCAATTATTTCTTGACTTCTCGATCCTTTTCTTTAATCCATCCAGGATTATTCGATTTGCTACTTCTGCTTTCCCATTAGCTTGTGGGTGAGCCACAGAGGTGAACCGTAACTCAATTTCATTTTCTTCACAATACTTCTTGAATTCCTCGTTGTTGAATTGTGTTCCATTGTCAGTGACGAGGATACGGGGAATTCCATATCGGCACATAATGTTTTCCCACAGGAATTGTGCAACCTGCTTAGTTGTGATTTTGGCCAAGGGTTTGGCTTCAATCCACTTGGTGAAATAATCAATGGCTACAATTAGAAACTTCCTTTGTGCCGTGGCCATAGGGAAAGGCCCTAGAATGTCCATCCCCCACATAGCAAAGGGAATAGGCGAGTTGATAGAGGTCAGCATCTCGGGGGGTTGTCTAACAACTGGTGCATGCTTCTGACAGCGATCACATTTCTTCACATATTCTTTGGCATCAACCATCATTTCTGGCCAATAGAAGCCTAAATGGGTTATCTTATGAGCCAAGGCCCTGCCCCCCAAGTGTTGTCCACAAATACCTTCATGCACTTCTTCAAGAGCCAAGCGTGCCTCATCGGGCCTGAGACACCTCAAGTAAGGAACCACGAAAGATCTTTTATACAGAATCCCATCTATCAAAGAGTACCTTAGTGCTCGAATAGTTAACTTCCGTGCTTCAGTTGCATCGCTTGGCAACCAACCGGTCTGAATGTGAGCCTTGATGGGATCAATCCATGATGTCCCCAAGCCTATGGGAGCCACTAGCTTAACATCTATGCTTCGTGTCTTCAAAACACGGAAGTACACACTTCCTGAACTTTCTTCAATCTCAGACGAAGCAAACTTTGATAACACATCTGCCTTAACATTTTTTTCCCTTGGAATCTGTTTAACATGGCATTCATTAAATTGGGTCATCACAGCCCTTACTAGGCGTACATACTTAGCCGTCGTATCATCCCTTGCCTCAAATTCTCCCTTTACCTGGGATATGATCAGCTTTTAGTCTCCACAGACCTTTAAGTTTTTGACTCTAAGTGTCCCAGCTAGACCAAGGCCAGCTATCAGGGCTTCATATTCTGCCTCATTATTTGTGGTTGGAAAGTCTAGCTTCATAGCATACTCAATCAAGAACCCATCAGGGCTTTGCAAAACCAACCCTGCTCCACTGGAGTTTGTTTTTGATGCTCCATCAAAATAGAGAACCCAATATTCTTTCTCATCCTTCTCTTTGCCCCCATTATCGACTCCCTTGTCTTGAGGTATGGCATCTTCCTGCCCCCGACTTCTTGGTTGGGTATAGTACATTCCACCACGAAGTCAGCTAGTGCCTGGGCTTTTATTGCCGTACGTGGCTTATACTTGAGATCGAACTCTCCCAGCTCTATTGCCCACTTAATCAATCTCCCACTTGCCTTGGGACTGTGAATGATATTTCTCAGTGGCTGATTTGTCAGCACTTCAATCTGATGAGCCTGAAAGTATGGACGCAGTTTTCTCGAAGCCATTACCAAGGCTAGAGCAAACTTCTCAATAGTTGAATAATTCAATTCAGCACCATGCAAAATTTTGCTGACATAGTATACGGGTTTCTGGACTTTCAGTTCCTCCTTAACCAACACCGCGCTCAAGGCGCTCTCTGAAACAGCCAAGTACAAGAATAAAACTTCACTCAGAACTGGCTTGGCCAACAACGGGGCCTGGCCCATATACTTCTTTAACTCTTCAAATGCCTTCTGATTTTCGTCACTCCATATAAAGTCTTTGATGTTCTTTAGTGACTTGAAGAATGACAAGCACTTATCTCCTGACTTGGAGATGAATCGTCCTAGCGCAGCAACCCTTCCTGTGAGCTTCTGAACATCCTTGATAGTTTTTGGTGGTTCCATGTCCAGGATCGCCTTTATTTTATCGGGGTTAGCCTCAATTCCCCTTTTTGAGACCATCAATCCCAAGAATTTTCCAGATCCTACTCCGAAAGCACACTTCGTAGGATTCAACATCATCTTGTGGTACCTCAGGACCTCAAAAGCTTTCCTCAAATGGGTTATGTGATCAGTCTTTACTAGACTCTTGACTAACATGTCATCAACATAGACTTCCATGGTCTTACCGATAAGATCCTTAAAAATTTTGTTTACCAACCTTTGATAGGTGGCTCCTGCATTCTTGAGACCAAATGCCATAACAAGATAACAATAAACACCAAAGTCAGTGATGAATGATACCTTTGGAATGTCATCCTTATGCATTTTGATCTGGTTGTATCCGCTAAATCCATCCATGAAACTCAGCATCTCATGTCCAGCAGTGGCATCAATCAAAATATCAATCCTCGGCAACGGAAAACAGTCTTTGGGGCATGCATCATTTAGATCAGTGAAGTCTATACACATCCTCCACTTTCTATTAGCCTTCTTCACCATTACAGGGTTTGCTAACCACTCCAGAAATTGAATCTCCTCAATGAAACCAGCCTCTAAGAGCTTTTCTACTTCCTGTTTTATAGCCTCTTGTCTTTCCGGGGCAAAATTTCTTTTCTTTTGTTTCACTGTCTTCCGGCTTGGATCCACGTTCAACTTATGAGTAATCAGCCCCGAGTCTATGCCTGGCATATCAGCTGCTGACCAAGCAAACACATCACTATTTTCTTGCAAAAATTTTACCAACTTCCCTCTAAGGGGCTCTTCCAATGTGGCTCCAATGAAAGTTATCCTTTCAGGATTCTCGGGGTCTAAAGGAACCGAAACCAATTCTTCTACTGGCATTCCTCTATTCTCGTCATTTTCTCGAACATCCATATCTTCAATAGGAAGAACCTGCCCCCCGACTCCATCTGCCCTCAAAGAGGCCACATAACAGCTTCTAGCCATTTTTTGATCTCCTCTCTCTTCTCGAATCCCGTTTCGGGTGGGAAACTTCATGACTGAATGGTAGGAAGAGGGGACTGCCTTGAAGGCATGTATCCCTGTTCTCCCCATGATAGCATTATAAGTTGAACTAGCCTTTACCACCATGAAATCCAGCATCTGCGTTGCTTGCCTTTGCTCCGTACCTATGGTGGTCGACAATTTGATTATCCCTTCCACAGGACATTCTACTCCAGCAAATCCATATATCGGCATGTCGGTTGGTGTCAACTGGGAGTCGTTATACCCCATCCTTAGAAAGGTGTCGTGGAGCAAGATATTCACAGAAGCACCATTATCCACAAGGACCCTCTTAACCGGGCTATTTCCTATTATCGGTGTTATGACCAGCGGGTCGTCATGGGGAAACTTCACACCCTCTAGGTTGAAATCATCAAAAGCCAATGTTACTTCTGTCCTGGCCCTCTTCGGGGCTTCTCCAACAATATGCATAACCTCCCTGGTATATGCCTTTCTGGAATTTTTGGACAATCCAGCAGCAGTTGGACCTCTAAAGATCGTGTTTATCACAGGTCCTCGAGGACGTCGTGGCCCTCCAAAAATTGCATTTATAACCGGCCCTCTAGGTTGGGGATTCCGCCCCTGATCGTCTTGGTCCCTCCTACGATCTTCAAAGTTCTTCCTTCCATTATTGTTTCTGTCCCCTCCATCTCCAGTATACTTGTTCAACCTTCCTTTTCGAATCAAAAACTCAATTTCATCTTTCAATTGCATACACTCATCGGTGTCATGGCCAACATCCTTGTGAAACCTGCAATACTTGCTCTTATCTAGCTTGGCAGGATCAGCCTTCAAGGGCTTAGGCCAGCGAATATCTCTATCTTTCTCAATCTCCATCAAAATCTGACTTCTAGGAGCACTCAGCTTAGCGTATTCAGTGAACTTTTGCCCAGGTCCTCCCTTCTTGGGGGTTGAATCAGGGTTTTGTTCGGTTCTAGGATATTTGTCCTTAGCGATATACTCCAGATCAGTTTTTTGTTTCTTGCCTCCAGTGGGCTCATTACTTACTACGGTTTTCCTCATGCTTTCTTCAACCTTGATATACTTCCCTGCCCTCTCTTGGAGTTGCAACATGTTTTCAGGGGGACGTTTTGCCAAGGACATCTTGAAAAACTCATCCCTAGTTCCTTGTTGCAGTGCTATCATGGCTACCTTATCATCAAGGTCTGGGACTTTTAAAGCCTCCTTTGTAAAACGATTCAGGTAATCTCTCAAGGATTCCTTAGTTCCCTGCACAAGACTCATAAGAGATGCTGAACTTTTCTCATGGACTCTTCCACTGATGAATTGCTTAATAAAAGCCTGACTTAATTCTCTGAACGATCCAATAGAATTTGGGGGCAGGCGACTGTACCATCTTTGAGCCATACCCGACAGGGTTTGAGGGAAGGCCCGACACTTTATAGCATCATTCACGGGTTGCAGCAGCAGTGCATTAGAGAATGTCCTAACATGCGGGGTCTCCCGTGCCATCATAGGCTTTGATAGTGGGCATCTTGAATTTCCTTGAGATATGGGCATTCATTATCTCTTCTGTGAAGGGTGGAGTTGGATCATCAGGATCTCCAAGGGGAAGGAGATTGCTTGGATCAGTTCTTGGGACAGCAGCCCTTCTTCTTACCGGACCATCCAGGTCTATGACAGGAGGAGGATTTCTCCCCCTAGGAGGTATCTGGGGTCTGGTGGCCTGGTGAGCCTCCAAATCACGCCTCAGCCTTTGGATTTCAGCCTCATGAGCCCTGATCCTTTCCTGCACTTCTTGGGGATTCGCCCCTGGGGTGCTTTGGGGGCGTTGCCTTCCATTAGCTATTGGCTCTTTTCCAGGACGCCTCCTTCTCGGGGCCACTTCATCATCCGAAGATTCGGAGTCTCTCTCAGTGTAAGGACCAGAAAATTCCCGATCCTCAGGGATAGGACCCAAACCTCGTATATAGGGGGGCGACTGCCCTCGTGCTTCGCTTCGCCCAGCATATCCGCTTCCTCCAACCTCAGGGTGAAGGGGCATCCCATAAGGGGGGTTAGTAGTAACAATAGTTGAATATTCATACCCGACGGGTCGAGAATTCACAGGTATATGTACTTGTTGAACTTGAGGATTCGTACCTTGAATAGTCGGGGGAGTTGTCCCTTATAGCTGAGGTTGAGTTGCCCCTGTCTGGGCTTCCCCCTGAGTAGATGCATAAGTTGAATGGGGAGGAACCTCCACGGTTGACGAAATCACCTGGGTTGTCTCTGATGGTGTTCCTTCCTCTAGAGCTCTAATTGTTCTCCGTGTTCTCGTCATGGTTGTTGTTGTGTCTTCCCACAGACGGCGCCAAATGTTATGGATTAAAAACTAATATATATAATTGCTGTATTTAGTACTAAGGAACGTGAGCTTCGAGGCTCAATTTGACTGCTCTTGTGTTTCGTGACTCAATCTGCCTTAACAAGATGCCTACGTACCTTGCTGATTGCCAAGGATCAAGTCAAAAAATGTAGTTCTGATTGGTGGGGGTGAGACCCCTTATATAGATGTTGGGAGTCCTTGAATTGGACTTGGTATAGGAGACTTGGTGGGTAAGTCTCATAATTAGAATGGACTTTGGAGTCCTAGATAGTAGGAAACTGATTCCTTATCTTTTTAGGTCCCCTTGAGGCTAATCTATAAGGATTTATATCCTTATCGGGACTCTTCTCAATAGCTGATTTTTCCCTTATTAATTAATTACGAAATTAATTAATAATCAGGGCTTTTGGGCCTTCTTTATTTCATCGGGCCTGATCTGGTCCATCAGGCTTAACCTTTCTGGTCTGAGTATCATATATCTTTTTATTGGGCCTAGCAGCCCACACCTTGCAGTAAATTATACTATCATAATTTATTTATCCCTATCAGCTGCATAGGCTAAGAAAATTCTGATGGCTTCAAGTCTTGCAACAGGAGCAAAAGTTTCATCAAAATCTATTCCTTCTTGTTGACAGTAGCCCTTAGCAACCAATCTAGCTTTGTTCCTGACTACTATGCCATTTTCATCCATCTTGTTTTTGAATACCCATTTGGTGTTTATTGGATTCTTCCCTTTAGGCTTAGGCACCAGCTTTCATACCTTATTCCTTTCAAATTGGTTTATCTCCTCCTGCATAGCTAAAATCCAATCAGGATCCAATAAAGCTTCTTCTACCTTTCTTTGGTTCTTCCTTAGAGAGGAAACTGCTATATAGACATTCTTCCTGAGTTGCTCTCCTTGTTTGAACTCTAGAAGATACATCACCAATGATGAGCTCAAAGGGGTGATCCTTTGTCCATTTCCTTTGTTGGGGTAGATTAGCTCTAGATGAAGAGGCCTCATTGTTGTCTTGATGTGTGATTGAGTTTTGATTGTTAGAAACTCCCCCTGAGTTTATGGATCTTTAATTTGAGAAAGGAGAACTTTCTGTAAGTGATCTATTCTGACTTTCAGCTTCTTTTGATGACCCGACGGATGGTGAATTTTGAGTACCGACGGATGGAGCTGGCTGTCTCCCGACGGATAAAGGAGATTGTCTCCCGACGGATGAAGCATTTTGCAACTCGACAGATGTTGAATTTTGTGCTTCATTTGTAGTAAATTTTTCTGCATTATCCTTTGAAACTATTTCTTGATCACTTTCATCATCACTGTCATCACTAATCATCTCCACATTATCAAATTTGAGGCTCTCATGGTAATCTCCATCTTGCAGTCCTTCAATCTTTTTATCATCAAACACAACATGTATTGATTCCACAAAAATGTTGGTTTTTAGATTGTAGACTCTATATGCTTTACCAACAGCATATCCAGCAAAAATTCCTCCATCTGCTTTAGCATCAAACTTCCCATTCTGATCAGTTTGATTTCTCAAGATATAACATTTGCAGCCAAAGACATGAAGAAAATTTAGAGTTGGTTTCTTGTTCTTGAACAATTGATAGGGAGTCATGCATTTTGCTTGATTAACCAGAGAAATATTCTGAGTGTAGCATGCAGTATTTACAGCTTCAACCCAGAAATATGTTGGTAACTTAGACTCTTCCAGCATTGTCCTTGCAGCTTTAATAAGTGATCTGTTCTTTCTTTCCACTACTCCATTTTGTTGTAGAGTTCTTGCTGCTGAAAATTCATGCAAAATCCTATTTTCTTCACAAAATACTCGCATGACAGAATTCTTGAACTCAGTTCCATTATCACTCCTGATTCTTCTAACTTTAAAATCAGGATGATTGTTGACTTGCCTTATGTGATTGATGATGATTTCACTAGCCTCATCTTTGGACTTAAGGAAATATGTCCAAGAGAACTTTGAGAAATCATCTACAATTACTAGTCAAAATCTTTTCCTTGAAATGGACAACACATTGACTGGTCCAAACAAATCCATGTGTAGCAGTTGCAAAGGTTCTTCAATTGTTGAATCAAGCTTCTTTCTGAATGATGCTTTAATTTGCTTTCCCTTTTGGCAAGCATCACACAGTCCATCCTTAGAAAACTCCACTTGAGGAATGCCTCTAACCAGTTCTTTCTTTACAAGTTCATTTATGGTCTTGAAGTTTAGATGTGATAGCTTCTTATGCCATAGCCAACTTTCATCTTGACTTGCTTTACTGAGAAGACAAGTAACAGATTCTGCATTTGATGATTTAAAGTCAACTAAGTACACATTTCCTTTTCTTACACCAGTGAGAACCACTTTGTTGCTTTTCTTGTTTGTCACAACACATGCTTCTGATAAGAAGGTTACTGAATTGCCTTCATCACACAGCTGGCTGATACTCAACAAATTATGCTTGAGACCATCCACTAAGGCAACCTCCTCAATGATGACATTGTCTTTTGAAATCAAGCCATATCCCACAGTATAACCCTTGCTGCCATCTCCAAAAGTAATACTTGGGCCAGCTCTCTCCTTGAACTCTGTGAGCAGGGTGGAATCACCAGTCATGTGTCTTGAACAACCACTATCCAAGTATCATAGATTCTTTATGTTTCCCTGCACACATTAAAATCAAATCAAGTTGATTTTGGTACCCAAGTTTCCTTGGGTCCTGCCTTGTTAGCTTTCTTTTTCTGTTTCTTAGGTTTGATCTCATTTGACTTGGGGATATTAGATTCATCCTTAGTCATTTGATTTGGACCTTTGAAATCATTCATTGCAACCGAATTATCATGCAAATTTTGATTAACAGGAAATAGCATGCTATTAGTAAACATGTTATTCCAGTAAGGCATGCTAAATGGCATTTGAGGCATACTAAATGCAGCATAATAAGGATTATGTGCAAATGGCATATTAGCAAATTGTGCATTCATATTCTGTGTAGATATAACATTCATAGGCATAGAAGACATGGCATTCATGTTGGGAAAAGGAGGTGGCACAGATATGGAAGTAGGCATGGCAGTTTTGCAATTAACAGACAGATGATTTACACTACCACACTTAACACAGATTTTTCTTGGAGCATACTTATCAGGTGTGTAGTTGTTATGCTTGTTAATCCCTACTTTACCATTTCTATTGTTTTTCCTTTTAGCCTCTGTTTTCACCTCAATCTTTTCTAATATGTCATTCAATTGCTTGATAGACAGATGACCAACATTCACTTTCTTTTCCTTCTTTACTTGACTAGATTCTCCTGTAATGAAGTTTTTGGACACTGATCCATATTTTTCATTTAACTAGCAAGTTTGGCTTTACTCACAGGTTTGCTCACAGCCAACGAATGAGTATTATATCACTCGACGGATAATCCTTTGATTATCCGACGGATGACTCTCATCATCCGTCGAGTCCACATCTGTTAGCAATCCTTCAACCAAATTGGATTCCAGCTTCTCCTTATTCTTCTTCTAGGCTGCATCACAAAAGGACTCAATACCTTGAACTTTGGTGATTTGAGCATGAACATCTCTAGATATTTTCCATGCCTTAATCACCTCCTGTTCTCGTTCAAGCTACTTCTTCAAGATCTCTTCTTTCTTCAATTACTCAGTTAATTCATCCTTAGCAATCTTACACTCAATTTTTAATTTTTCAAATTCAATAAATTGAAACTCTAGCACATTATTCCTCTCACTTAAAAACAAATTGTTTTCTTTGATTTTAGCATTTTCCTTAGTAAGAGACTTAAGTGTAACATGCAAATTATATAATTCTGTAGACATGTCATTTATTGCATCATTATACTCAGCTTTAGATAAATGTGCAAGGTTACTGGTGATTACCTGATTACTTGAAGAACTTGTCTCTGTCTCATCAGACTTGGCCATTAGGGCTAGATTGACATAGCTGACATCATCATCCTCATCCAGACCATCTGCCGCCCAGTCATTTTCTTGTGTAATGAAAGCCCTTTCCTTTTGTTTGAGCAACTCAAAATATTTTTGTTTATAATCTACAGGCTCAAACTTCTTCTTGCTGGAATCTGACTTCATACACTCACTGGCGAAGTGCCCTGCTAAGCCACATTTGAAACATTTGAATTTTGATTTATCCACCATGTTTCTATTTGGCTTAGCTGCTCGAAAGTTCTTCTTGAACTTGAGCTTGACAAATCTTCTGGAAAGAAATGCTAGATGTTCATCAATGTCATCCATGTCATCTTGGCTCAAAGAATCTTCATCTTCTGCTACCATCCCCTTGCCCTTGTTTTCACAGACCTTTGAGGTTGACTCAACAGCTTCTATCTTCATCTCCTTCTCCTTTTCTAACTCAGCAGCTAGTGCAATGGACCCTCCTTTCTTCTTTTCTCTCTCCATCCTCTCATCTTGCTCTATTTCAAGCTCATAAGTTTTCAGGATGCCATACAGTCTCTTCAAAGTAAACTCCTTGTAATCTTGAGAGTTTCTTAATGAGGCTGTCATTGGTTTCCATTCCTTTGGAAAAGATCTAAGGAACTTAAGATTGGAGTCTTTTGTCTGATAGACTCTTCCATGCAACTTCAGAGCATTTAGTAGTTTTTGAAATCTACTAAAAATGTCAGTGAGAGACTCACTATCTTCACTATGAAAGTGCTCATATTGCTGAATTAGCAGCTGCATCTTATTTTCCCTGACTTGTTCAGTGCCATTACAGATAATCTGTATTGTATCCCAAACTTTCTTGGCAATTTTGCAATTGATGATGTTGTCAAACATGTCACCGTCAACTCCATTGAACAGAATATTCATGGCCTTCTTGTCCTTCCTGACTTATTCAATATCAGGATTTGACCATTCATGCCTTGGCTTGGGGACTAATGACTCATTTCCAGTTGCAGCTCTCATTGGTACATGAGGGCCTCTCTCTATGCAATCTACATAGGCCTCATATTGAGAAAGTAAATGAAGATGCATCTTTACCGTCCAGTGATGGTAATTATCTTTGTCCAGAAAAGGAATCTTGACTCCAACATCCTTCTTGTTCATCTTGCTGTTTGTTGTTATCTTTAAACTCTTTGTTCTTCAATAGCTTGCTCTGATACCAATTGTTAGTCCCTAACAATGCAACAAGAATTACAGAAGGGGGGTTAAATGGAATTCTTGAACCTTTTTCAGAAATATAAAATGTTCTAACTTAAGATATATATATATATATATATGACAGTGTTTGATTTGCAAAATGCGGAATATTAAATTAAATATGAATCGAAACACAAAGTAATAAAAACACAAGTCTTTAAAACTTTCTGGTGGATTAGAAAGTATCCACCAGATATATATATATATATATATATATATATATATATATATATATATATATCGAGAGAACTCTGTTAAGCTTGAATAGCTTACAACTGCTTACACAATTAGAACAACTAAACTTGCAGAGAAATGCTAAGAATATAGCTTACAAATGTTTCTCTGAGAATTTACTTGCTTAGTCTTCTTGTTGTTCTAATTGCTACTCTTGGTTTATATATCACCAAGATTACACAGTAATAAGACAATATAATAAAACAAAACCTATCAAGTCTAATACTACGCTGCTTCATTACTCTATTCCAGCATATTTGAATATCCTCATAATAGCATGGAAATGGTAATGCTTCTTTGTTCTAAAAAACCCAGTTGAATAGGCTTCCACATTCCTTTTTCATATACTCGATGCATGTGACTGTGTTGTCACTGTCAACAGATGTTTGAATTGATTATCTGTCGGGTACATGATCATCCTTCGGGTTGCCTTGTTGATCATCCGTTGAGTAGCATTATTGATCATCCGTCGAGTAGCTATCTGGCACTTGACTTCATTTCATTTATGCAGAATTACAAGACATCATCTATGTACAATTAATCAACCTATTATGCATATCTAATTAAAGTCAACATGACTTATATGCTACAACAGAATCTAAACAAAGGTGTTTGCAGAAATGTGCTACATGACTTATTGTTACATAAGCTACTCACTCGATGGATAACAAATTATCATCCGTCGGGACTATATTGAGTCATCCGTCGGGACTTTATTCCTTATCCGTCGAGTGCTACATTTTTCACTAAGTTAAATCTACTAAGGTGTTTTGTTAATGAAATCATCAAGTTCACAACATATTCACAACAATAAAGTTTGCTGACAAGGTTAAAGCTCAAAAGACCACAGTCAAGATACAAATGCCACTTCCTGCAACTCATGATCAGAAAAAGTTATATACTGAGGGAACAACTTCATCAGTTTGTAATAAAGTCATTTCAAATCCTGATCTAGCCAATCCTGACTCACCTCCATCTAAGATCATTGAGGTCTCATATGAGAGAATTAGGGATCTAGCTCAAAAGGTTGGTCTTGATACAACTGTCAAAAGGAAAGTGAAAGATTATTTTCGATATATTATTTATTTTGGTATTTGTACGATTAAACATAAGCTAAAATATCTTAGTTCTAGACTCTTGTAGTTTGTCATTTTGTTGTTGCTCATGTTATCTGGCCTGTTAGAGTTGTATAATACTATTTGCCATGATTAGATTGTTTTAGAGAAATGTTTCTCTAGTACACCTCAACTTAGAATGTATTAGGTGCTCGAATTTGTAAACTACTCTTGGCCTTAGTCATTGATTTGTATCAATTTGAGATAAAAACTCTAGATTGTATTAGACTGTGTAAAATGTATTTATATCAACTAGAATGTATTAGTTTCTCAAGGCTGTAAAAATCCATATTTACATAAAGTACAGTTTGTACTAATTCCAAATCTATGTAACTTGAACTCGAAATGTAATTAGAACTAAATATAATTACAGATATAAATATAACAGAGATATTTCAATATTCTAAATCATCAAAATCCATCTCTTATGGAATATATCTCTAAGAAAATATGATCAAAAAATAAATATTAAGTCATGATATTTTTTAGATTAGTGTTGCAACATTAATATGACAACAAGTTCAAAAAAGGGATATTACGGAAATTTTTTTTAGAGGTCTCGTGCTATATCAAAAATATTTCACTCTTCGCTCAAAAATATATTCTCACATCTATCAAAAGAGTTTTTATTCAAAGTTTATTAATATTCATGATTGGAATATCAATATCCAGTTTTATAACCAATTCCATGTATACTTATAGTAATTTTCTCCCGTTTCGAAAATCAGTATTTCTCGGAGAAAATTAATCAAAAAAACACAAAAATATTTCCTACCATCCAAATATATTTTATATATTAGGAAATATATTTTAAGTATTTATTCAAATCAAAACTTTGGTCAAAAGATCCATCTCTTTCATTTCAAGATCAATGGTATTTTTACTCGGAAGAAAATCTGACAGAACAGTTTTAAATCTAGATAAAATAATTCCACATACTAGAATGAATTGAAATTTGGTATGGATCATTTAAATGGTATTTTCTAAGTATCGTAAAAATTTCATAAGATTTCGAGAATTTTTGTCCGGGCACAAAAATCGAGGTAGTTAGTCCCATAGTTGACCACGTTTGACCTAGTTACCGTTGACCAAGGTTGACCAAAACTTGCATGACATCATTTTATAATATTTTTCCAAGCTAAAGAGCCACAAAGTTGCTGGTATTTTTCCAAGAAGTATCCCTCTTCATCTCTTTCAAATTCTAAACGCATACTTCTTCTTAAAAACCTTATTTCTCTTATATATATATATATACATTTACACAAGGTTTTTATAACCCAAAATTAGCTTCACCCAAGCTTCATCCTACCAAATGAGCTCATCCACTACCACTTCCCGGCCTCCTGAAGGGCAGCCCAAGTTCGACCCCGGCCGAACCTCCAGCGAATTTTTCCAATGAACTTTTCCGACCGTTTCTCAAAAGTGGTAACTTTTAACTTCTTATTTGAGTTCTTTTTATTTGAGCTTTGTACTTAACTTCTCTACTTCATGTTAAGCTCTAATACGAGATCTCTTATAAAGAAAGTCCTCAAGCGAAAAGAGAACTAAGATTCGAACTCGAAATTCGAATAAGTACTTAATCTTCAAAAAATCATTTCAAGAAGAAGATCTATAAAGAGAAGTACTGAATCTCCAAAGCTGAGATTATATTTGACACAAGTTCACGAGTTAGCCAATTAATTTCACGCTATTTAATTGGATCTTGGATAACAAATATTCGTGCACATAAAATATTACGAAGTATCGTTTAATCTCATCTAACATCTTTAGTGTTCCGGGGGATTGTAAATCGATCTATAAACACTTCGTAATTTGTCAAATATCAAAACGAATTAAGTTCATGAATTAGCCAATTACTTTCACGTTATTTAATTGGATCTTGACTAACAAATATCATGCACATTAAATATTACGAAGTATAGTTTAATCCCTTCTAACATATTTAGTGTTCCGGGGGATTATAACTCGATCTATAAACACTTCGTAATTATCCATTATTTTTAAAGAAGAATCAAATCCATGAGTTAGCCAATTAATTTCACGCTCTTTAAATGGATCTTGGCTAACACATATCGTGTATATAAATAATTACGAGACATATCGTCTAAACCCCATATAACATCTTTAGTGTTCCGTGGGGTTATTATTCGATATATATAAACTACTCGTAATTATTTGTCTAAACTTCAAAAGTACAATCTTAAGCCAATTATTTGCACTTCATTTATTTGGATCTTGGCTAAGACTCATAAAATCTTATAAACCGTGCTTGAAGTTAAAAGTATATTTTGACTACATAATTGTCAAAACATAAGTATACTAAAATCCTTAAGCATACGAGCTTAAAGGATATTTACAATTCCGAGATTGTAACTAAAGTATTCTTCGATCTACAAATACTTAATCGAAATAAGAAGAATACTAAAGAAGTCATAAGCTATAAGTGCTTTATATAAAAGACTTCTCATATTACTCCACAAATTCATTTAATCTATAAAGGAGTAATTATAAATATACTTGGACTACTATTTATTATCTTAAGTCAAGTATTCTTATTTAGTTTTAATATTCTTATTTGAATATTATACTATCTTGTGGGCTAGTACCGTAACATACTAGTTCAAAATAAACCTTTCTCTATACTTGTTGTTTTGTGGATTGTCTTATTAGTTTTGTATTGAGGTGAAGTGACGTGATGCGATTCTCGTTCTAAGAGCCAAGTTCTAGAGGTACTAACCCAGTAGTTAGTACTCTTCGCACCGGGAAGAAGAGGAAAGACCCAAGACCGGATCACTAATATCCAAAACCGACAAAAGCTAAGGAAGACAAGTCCACACAAAGGATTCTACATCAACTTTGAAGAAATAGCAGGGAGTTATTGTTTAAGATAAGTTGTGTAGGTATTACATTTATTTGGAGGTGGTGACCCTTGTGTTATGCACCAAGACAAATACTTGTAAGGGTGTAAAGGCTTCTCCGCCTACTAAAGGAGCGAGTTTATTATAAGGGAAAATCTCGAGTCCAGGAGAGGAGCTCGGGGACTGGACGTAGGGGTGAATGAATCTATTAGAGGTTGCGCCATCGCGAATCAGGATAAAATCATCGTGTGTTATTTTCTTTCTTGCACTTTATTTTTCCGCACATATAAACTGCATAACTACTCGATAAATTTTTAAAAAGGGATAAATTATTTTAAAACGCCATAATAATTTTTAAATTGGTAATTAAGCTATTGAACCCCACCTTATAGCTTAATATTGCCCTCTTACGGGACCTTACAGAAAGCTGAAGATAAAGTAGTTTTTCAAAGGAAGAAATCAAAACTCCAATCTCCACAGAAGGGGCGCAGCACACAAGAATCACTTCCTCAAAGTGGAAGTACAGCTGTTGAGACTCCAACCACACAAGAACCACCCATTGAAAGTGAGGGTGAAGGAATTACTGTACAAAGAACTATTCCTGATAATGCTCAAGGGAGTTCTTTTTTTGTGGAAGCTGAAGTTACAGAACACATTCAATAGAAGGAAGCTCATCAAGAGCACTTAGCAAAAATGGATGATGTTATAAATGATCCTGTGTTTGAGGGAAGCACACAAGAACCTTCAACTCAAAGTGTTGAAGCAACTTCAAAACCTCTAGTCACACAAGAACCATCATTTTAAAGTACTGATGCAGACAAATATTCAAATCCTGACACATGGTCATTTCCAGACACAGCAGTTCCTGACAAGTCAAATCCTGATGGTGCTATTCCTGACACAAAATATCCCGATCAAGGTGTTGAGTTGGTTATTGCAAGGGAAAACACTAGAGCAATCTTGGTACCTCCAATTACTGCTATTCCAATGGAAACAACTCTAATATGTACATCTCTTTCTCACACTGCTACTTTATCTACTAGTATGACTGTAAATAGCCCTTTATATAAGGCTACCCCTATATATATGATTGTGGACCATTTTTCTTTGCCACTTGTTATTTCTTCTATTGTGAGTGAACAGAGCCTTTTCTAGTGAGAATGTGGGAAAAGAATTAGGGAAAAATAGAATTACTGAAAGGCAGTGTCCTGCACTGGCAAAATGATAGGTAAAATTGAGTGATAAAATTGAGCAAAATATTACTCTCAAAAGTAATTTATGTGTGAGAAGTGATGAGATCACTTTAAAAGAAAAGAGAGATTTAGATGTTACTTGTTCTATCGTTTCATGTTCATCACCAGAAGTTGGGCCTTCTAAGTAAATTCCCGATCTTAAGCTTAAGGGCAAAGTGGATGAGCCAGTTCCTGACATTCCTGATGTTCCTGGTCAAATCTTAATTCTGATTCTAACTCAGATGGTGATAATCCTGATGAAGCACATCTCAAGGCTGTTATTGAAGCTTTCAAAATGTCTAACTATGGATCTAAATCAGGATATGCTACTCTTGATCCTTATAGAGAACATGAGTGGAATCATTCCTTGAGGCTGCCCAGTGAAAGAATCTTTAGAGAAGTTGCTCAATCGCTTGCAGATCATGATGTTAATTCTACTTCAAATCCTGACTTGAAGAATGTAATCAAAGCTACTACTGTGTTGGTCAAAGGGATGCACTCCTTTATTTCTTCCTTAAAGAATTCCAATGTTGATCTGAAAGAAGAAGTGACTGACCTTTCTGTGACCATCTAAGGCACTAACAAGCATAATGGCTTGGTAAAAAGGATGTTGAGCATGGAATCTAAATAAAAACAAATGACAGAGAGACTAGAAGCTAGGATGTTGAGTATGCTCTACAAATTCTTCTTCTTACATTTTTTCTTTCTATTTTTTTGGCATCAGACATTACTATAGAATTTATGCTTATTCTGCAAAGCATAAATTGAGGGAGATTGTTGGAAAATGTCTAAGTCAGAAATTATCATCGAAAAGAAGGTTAGTAAATATAATCTAGAGGAAGAAGCCACAATGAATATAGTTGCCAAGGCGAAAATGGTTCTCATAAGTGCACTTACAGAAAAAGAATATAAAAGGGTAATTAATTACAAGTCGGCACTAGAAATGTGGAACAAATTAGTGGTAACCTATGAAGGAACCACTGATATAAAAGATTCTCGGATGGAAACATTGATCCAAGAATATGAGAACTTTAACTCCAAGAAGGAGAAAATATTATTGATATGGAAACAAGATTTACTCGTATTATCGATGAGTTATCTCAAGTTGGAAAGAATTATACTCAAAATGAAAAGAATAGAAGAGTGCTCAAATCTCTACCTCCTAGTTGGAACGTTAAAGTTACTACTATAAAAGAGATGCACAATCTAAATGAGTATAAAATTGATAATTTATTCAGAAATTTTCGTGCTTACGAGGAAGATAATATTACGAAAAGGGTCATTCCAAAAGTGGAAGATAAAAAAAATATTATGGCTTTAAAAGCTATATTAATCGATAAAAATGAAAATGAGGAAGAGTTAAACGATGTACTCCAAAATCTCGATGAAAGTGAAATTGAGTTACTTATAAGACAATTCCGTCGTGTGCTTTAAAGTAAAGCCCAAAGATACAGAAAAGGCTTCATTAAATCACATAATCAACAAAGAGTTTTTAACTCTAATGAAAGGCCAAATTACTCTCAAAATTATTCTTCCAACTACAAAAGTAATTTTCCGTCAACGAGCTACAATAAAGGCAAAGGCAATCAAAATATAAATACCTATAATAATGCCAATGTATCTACAAACCATCCTGTTTATACTCCTCCAAAATCCAAAGATCCATCTCCGGAGGAAACACAAGATGTGTGTTTTGAGTGTAAACAACCCGGTCACTATAAAAGAGAATGTCCTAAACTTTCAAAGGGATGAAGTCTCGTGGCCGAAAATGGTTGGGATTTAAGTGAAGATGAAGAAGCTCCGGAAGCTAGTGAAGAATTGGTCCCTCGTAGATATTAATAAGCATGACTAAATTGAACTTGGTAGTAAGTTATAAAAATAAATATAAAGATGTTGAAAAAGGCTTCACTTACTATGGTCCGAGAAGATGGAAATTGAGGAAATACATCATACTCAAATAAAGAATATACTCGGATGATGGACTTAAGAGTCCAAGATGAGGATGAGATTAGATCTCTAAAAAATAAAAACCATCTCATTAAGATTGAAGTAAATAAACTTCAAGAAAATATACTCAATATTGAAATGGAGAATATATCACTAATTCTCAAATCTGAAGAGATGGAACGTGAAAAGATACAATTGAATGACAATATTGGTAAATTTCACGTTAATCTGAACCTCAAGATTCTGAATGAATCAAATGTTCAAGATACATAGACATCTTATAAAAACAATCTTGATAAAGAAAAAGGGCAATTAGAAACCAATGAGCTTAAGATTGAAGCTCTAAGGTTAAAAGAAGAGAATCATAAACTCATAGATCAAGTTAAGGATCAAGAAAGAACCCTTAACAACAAGATTGATGCCTTAAAGAAAGAAAATGAAAATCTTGACAAAGATTTACAAAAGGCAATAAGATGTTAGATAAAATGGTACATACAAAAATCTCATATAATCATGAAGGTTTGGCATATGATAATAACTCTCCTCCTAAAAGAGAGGTTCGAAAATTTTTACCACCAATAAAGATTTCACCTAAATCACCATCTTATAAATGTTTTTATTGCAATAAAATTGGATATATCGTTAAATATTGCAAATTAAGAATGGTGAAATTAAGGGGAAGCATGTGTGGATTCGGAAGGAATCATATAAGAAAATTGATAAACGTATGTCTTACAAAAATATGGAATATAAAGATGCGTGAACCCGTAGAGTTTACCCAGTACGCACCCGAAGGATAGCGGCTGCGGGTTACCTACGATAAAAAAAAGAGGCAACAAAGGTCTCATCAACCTACTATGTTTCAAAATAAAAACACACAATATCATGTCAATGGTATTAATTATGCATTTGAAGACAACCACCTTGCAGTAGAAATACTTATGCTAGTTACCATGCTAATAATAGATATATTGTTTAATATGCTCAATGTAGATTTCATGATAACTCTACATATTATCAACCTCAAGCCAAGTATTATGCACCTATAAATATTTATGTGCCTGACGATGGTTATACTATGCCTAAATTCTTTTGTGCAAATTCAAATATTAATTATGATGTACTAACCAAAGCATCCAAAAAAGGGTACCTATATATTTAATTGATTAATTTTGTAGATTTGTCTTGCCGCAAAATAAGACATTTGAAATCTTGATAGGGAATATTTGAGACATGTGATCGGTATTAAGTCAATTTTTTAACAAAAAATATCATGTTCGGAATCGTGACGTTGTATAAATTGTCTCGGATAAAGATTCAGCTAATTAAGCCCAAGAATGGAGATTGGATTCTAGCTTGTTGACTCGCCACTCATCCACTGCACTAACTGGAAAGTCGACTCACTCATTGACCAGGTTGAACAGGTGAGTCATGTGAGAATCAATGCCATAGGCTCAGGTGTGAAAGACCGTTAGCAAATTCTCTGCTCTTAAATTTTATTAGTGAAAATTGCCTTGATAAAATATTATACCAGAGGTGATCTTCTATTTAATTTGTTTCTTTCAAAAAAAACTGTTGGGAATTCTTGAAATGCCTACTATATTAAGAAAATTTGACTAGAATCGTTACTGTATTGTGAAGATATCTTGAGCCAATTACTATATATATTCTCAGAATTTGCTTAGTATTGCACAATTACTCTCTGCAGTATCCAGGAAAAACTTCTATCTATGTAGCTATCTAGTCAAGATATTGAGCTCAGTAAATAGTGTAAGTTTTATGAAATATTAATGTTTAATGTCACTACTATTTACGTAGAGATGCTAGGTGTTATGACACATAATTTTTCGGCATGACCATGCTTGAAAATGGTCCGGTCAATCAATGGTCAATATCACTATCGAGACTGTATTAGTTATAGTCTATGCCAATGATATAATATAATTGATATTTTATATTTGTTTAGATTGTATTAGATATAGTTGATGTCCACTATGTAAAATGTATGGAGGATTGACTATATATAATTTTTCAAGAAAATCTTAAAGGCCGTGTGGTCTGTAGCAGCACTAAACATGTAATTCTGTAACATAATTTAAAGTTAACTATTAGAGTTTTGATTGACTTAAATTGTTGAATTATGATTGATATTCTCCAGCTGTTTGTGTTAATGATCAAGTTTTTAGTTGAAGAATACATAGATATCAACTCTCAGAAATAAGAACAGGTGCAAGAAGTATTAAAGATCAGATGTTTCAAGAACTTAGTCTGCAATTTGTATATAAGTCTGGTACAAAACTCAAAAACCTTTGAAGTTATGCACTGTTTCGCCAAGTCAAATTTGAAAATTGTTGAGTGCATCGATGAATCAAGTAAGTCCCATATGAATAGTATACCATGGGCTCAGGTATATCTTTATGTAAACTTCATATGATATTTGATAAATTCCTCAATCTGATCAAAATGGTGATTATTACTAGCAGTCGTAAGAAACTTAGATATCAACAAGTGACATGTTTGTTTAGCTATCAATCACTTGAATTCTATGCTAAACTAAATTTGGTAAGGAGATACATTACTTGTGTAATATATGTTTCTGGTCCGTCTCTTAATTTACAACAACGGTGAAATTATATTTTATGGATTTGTACTATTTGAAATGTTAAACTAACTTGCTTTCTTGGTCAAAATGTATCCTTGCTAGTGATCACTAAAAGAATGCAATGCAATGTTGGTTATACATGATATTTGTATAATTAATCACATGTAATATGCATTCTTAAAAGTGCATACTATATGCTGGTTATCTTAACTGGTAAGATTACAGTTTTATTGGGAAGACACAATAAGCGCAGATGAATGCTGACTGATCAATTGATAGTTGCCTATCCGAGTTGCACTTAGTTGAGTCAAGCAAGTTGGAAGAATTAATGTCAAAACAACCTAAATAGAAGAATAAAATGTGTCTCTTTGAAACTTAAACTTATCTTTCTTTATATACAAGTGGCTCTGTGTTTTGTCTAGAAGCATTGACAAGCATTTGCACTCATCAAATTGTAATCTAGATTCTAGAGTCAACTGCAATTCATATATTTGTTTTTGTATCTGCAACATCTTGTGCAAGTAGTCATTTGCTAGTGTAATCTAGTATATAGAGTGTCTTTATAAGCTTTGCTAGAGTCCACTCATTGTATCTTCTGCATAGTACTGAAAGTTTAGAATGCGTATCTTAGAACTTACTGTTTAAAGATAACTTCATCACTACGTCTGCATTCATGCTAATCCTGACCTCTTTTCCAACTTGCTTAAACACCTAGATGCTTATACTTTAATCTATTCACATATGTACAATGCATAAGGATCAGTTATTTTGCACATCAAGATAATTACAAGTCACTAAAGTCTAATGTCATGTAGTCTTTTATGACTCTGTTTGAAATAAGATTAAAGATTGTTTATCCTCATGCACAAGAAGTAAAATCATGCACATTAAAAAGCATGTTATGATATAAGTTTTATTATCTAAATGACACCTCATTCTCATATTTCTACTATATTTCTTGATCCTCATATTTTTGTCATGATATTTGACCTTCCTGATCAAGGTCAATTTGAGTTAATTGAGGAATAATCTTTTGATTTTGGTGGTGTATAATAATGTACTGTTACTGCTATATTTATACATTGATATCCTATTTAAAAAGTATGTATATTAACTGATATCTTACAACTTGGATTGAATGCTTTAAGTAGTATAATAAATGTACTCCTTGATTATTCTATTGGGTGGATCCTCACTAATTAAGAATGAACTAGTCTACTTGGTTTGTCCGACACGTTTACAAAATCCTATATCATGCTTACTGACTTGTTAAAATTATATGTTAATTAGGTGGTACAAGTGTTAACAGATTTTGATGAATTGCCACTGGTATATTGGAGCTTTACCTTCAGGTCAAAATAGACTATTACAAAGTCAGCTAGGAATGTTCTCTATTTTTCCTTCTGACATTGTCCCTGTATTGTTATGCATTTCATTTTAGAAGTATCAGTGCACTCACTTGTACTTCATATATGTTCCTGCATAATGCACCTAACTTGCTTCATGACTTCTCTGCATTAAACATGAATCAGGTGACCCAGGGTGTAATTAAGCTTGTCAATTTCTATTGTAATGAATGCCTACTGATATGCTCTCTAGAGCATGTATCTGTTATCACTCAACTGTTTTTTTGGCTCAGTTTGCATATCATTCAGTGTAATAGACTGTTAAAATTTTACTTGTAATGTCTATTTGTAGACAGCTGGAATGGAGGAACTTTAGTTAAGGTCAAATGGATCCTCACCAAGTTAGAATACAATCTTTTGATTAGGATGTCCCTGAATTTATATTGCCCTATGTGCTAGGTCTTTCCTGAAATAAACACTATGGATATAACAGATGATCTTGGTTAATGTATTAAAAGATAACTTGTATGTTAATTTAGTAATCAATGCAGCTTGTTTAGAGGTCAATATTCTCTTGTCATAATTTGTGTTGTGCAATATTAGAATACAAAGTGCCTCAGATCTGTGCACAAACACATTCTGTTACACATATAGAACTGATAAAACAGGGCAGAGAAGTTACTATATGCTTCATAAAATTTCCTGAACTGTCGTAAGCTGTCAATCTTGTTGCAAAGTTGATAAAATATCAAAAGAAAGGGAACTTGTGGACTTGGTGTTCTCTAGCTCTATTTGCAGATCATGAAATTTAGATTCTACAACTGAATCTATTTGTTGCCAAGCAAAGCTCTGCAAATCTAGTAAGTTGTGCAGAACTGATGGTACTTCTGTAAGCTCTCTACATCATTGTACCTATATATTTTATTTGCTAGTTATACTCAATCCAGGATAAGAAAATATGCACACTGCGCAAGTATGTTTAAAATATCACTGCTGAATTATTTCTGCTATTTTACAAGAAGTAGTGGAAGTCATGTTTCAGATTTTATACTCTGACAGCCTGCATCAGTTTGCGTTGATTTCTCAGCGTGTATTAGTGATAGTGAACTGCAAATCTGCAACAAATGAGATAATGACTAAAATTGATTAGAACAACAGATCGCTTGAACTAGGTTTTAATATAATAATCTTGATATATGTAGAGCTCCCGTTAGTTGCAAAAATTGTTCTGAAAAATACACAGTGTTACTATTGATAGTGAGGCAAAGAGTTGTATGCTAAAAGAACACTTTAGTTCAAAAGTATTTAGACAAAGTGACTAAGTGATAACATTTTTTTGTTTCAACCTTATGTTTGTTACTTTATGAATATCATGAACTTGCTCTTAGTCATGTCTGACCTATCAGGTACCCTTGCAGTTTGTATACAACGTTTATGTTCATTGCTGTATTTAAATAGATACTAGATACTTCCATGTCTATGGGTATTTTAGTTAAAAATAAGCTACTGATAATTGTGAATTTAACTAAAATCTTATTAGAATTCTCTGCATTACATATATCTTGATCATACTAGAATAGTTGCATACGAACTAGATTGTGAGAACAGGTGCTGCACTTGCGGAAGGAATTGCTCTAAGCTATTAGTTATACTACAAAGTTGGTAAAAGATCCGAAGAAATGGAACTTGCAGGCTTCAATGTTCTTTTGCTTATTCAGCACACGTTGGAAAGCTAAAATATGTTTGTAACCGTCTATCCTTAAACATATTTGACATTTCTACTATTTATGAGTCACAACTGTTTTGCATCAAAATGAGTCATCTGCAAAAGTTATAAGCTGGATCAAGACTGGTACCTGCAACTGAAGTATATCATGGTATGCAATTCTTGTAAGTATAGTACTGGTTTATTCCTAATCATACAGGTATGCTTAAACTTCTTTGATATACTAGTTCACAAAACAGCAGTGGTAAAACTGTGATTTCCTCCTAGTAACTGATTTTTATTAAATGATTATATATCACTGTGGAAATAATCTTTAGACTAATAGTACTTTAAAGAAAATAACTACTTGATATAAATCTCAAATAAATTGTATGCTAGTATGGGCTTTGTACCAACAATTACCTCCTCTGTAATCTCTTCAGTAGTAAATAATTGTCTCTAGCATTGATATTGACCAAAAATGAATATTTAGTATGAAATTTTTGATAATATCCATGCAGTGTATATATTAAATTTTTTATACTTGGTGTTAGATTACATTAGAGAATTCTATAAGGAAACAGGTGAATGCCTTTTATTTTTTAAATATGATAATTCTGCAAAACTGGTAAGCATAAGCAGGTGCACTTCTCAGTATACATATTGCATATTAGAGTGTCCATGCTTGGTATTAACTGATGAAGTATCTTATGATGATCTGCAAATATATCTTCAACTTCTGCAGGAAAAGAACGTACCAATTCTTATGATAATTAACCTACAACAACAAGATTAAATATAATTAGTAGTTTATGGTATATTTGGCCTGTGCTTTAGACTGTTGTATATTATTATAACACCTCTGTTAGGTCCCGAATTATCATAGAAGGGGGGTTGAATACGATAATCACTAAATTAAAAATTCTTTCGAATCTTTAGCGGATAAAATATTTAGTACTCGGTTAGCGGTTTCATGTTCTTGAGAGGAATAGTGTTTGGAACGATAAAAACAAGGAACACAAGATATTCGGAAAAATATATATTCGTATATAAATCCTCGGTGGTGTTGCTACACTCCGGTAAATAAATTAACCGGCTACAATTTAAGAACAATAAAGTTCCTAACTTCTACAAAGATTTACAAATCAAATCCTATATAATAATTTAGTTTTTGTTTGTACTAGGATTCAATTACCGGGTAACGATTATAATGCCCCTAAGAATATACGAGAGTTAAATCGGGCATTATAACGTTACTCCGGTGAGAAGTTAAACGGATAAACAAATAGCTTGAGCTTCTCTGTAAATCAATGCTGCCATTTTCACTTCTCTTTTGGGAGAGAAGATGAACAGTAAATAATTCAGAATGAATGACTGATTATCTTCTGCTGCAAAGTGTAGACTTTATCCAATAATTTTGTGGTTGAGAATTGAGGAGCTCTGTGGCGACAACTTTGTTATGTGGCGATTGGCATGTGTGGCGACAAGGAGGTACATGGTAATTGTGTGGCGACAGGTTTTGTTCAAGTACATGTAAATGTACTTAACTTATAAACCACAACATCTATGGCGACAATGTCCCCCCTTGTTTCTTTACTTCTTTTTTTTCTTTTCCTTTTATTCTTTTCTTTTTCTTTTTTGTTTTCCTTTCCTTTTCTTTCTCTTTTTCTATTTTCTTTTTCTTTTTTTTGTTTCTTTTCTTTTTCTCTTTTCTTTTTTTTGTTTCTTTTCTTTTTAAGTTTAAATTGTAATTAAATTAATTTATAAAATAAACTTAAATATAACTTATTTAAATAAACTAATTTAGATTTATAAAATAAACTTATTTAAAGTTTATAAGATAATCATTTTAAGTTTATTAAATAAATTATATTAAAGTCCACTAAATAAATTTATTTAATTTAACAATTAAACTTTGAGCTTCGCCAGTCCCCTGAGCTGTTTAGCTGTATACCCCGCGCACCTCTTCTCGTACTTTAACAGATAAACGTTCAATCCAAGTACGTTCCTCAACGTAACAATCCTTCTATAAATAATATTCAGATTCCTTTCACGAGCTGTTGACGCCTAGTGCAACTGGTCTGGTTCACAGACGACTAACCCCAATTCAGGTCTTCGTATTATAGCCTTGATTACATTGTTAAGCTTGCCTCAACTTTATTGCTTCGAACACTGACTGTCAATAAACAATTGTACTTTCACTGGAATCCTTTCTGATACTTTAGACAACGTCTTCATTAACCTCTGTCTATACCCTGTCTTCAATTCTTCAGATTCCTATGCTTCGAACAATGTCTATCTTCATTCAACGGCAATACACTGAAATCTTCTGGTAGCACTTGTATATTGAATCTTCAACAATTCTGAAATCCTGAAAGTCTTTAACCTTTGTTCTTCACTGAGGCATGATCATATTAATGAACTTCTTTCAGTGACCTGTAGACAGACTTCAGGCCTTCTTCTAATCTCCTGATTCTTTGTATTTTCCTTATCTTCATTCTTCCTGATTTCTTGTATAGACGTAATATTATTAACCTGTCTTGTTCTAGTGTTGTTATTGTGTTGAGTTATCACGTAACTGTTCATACAGCTACGTAGTCTCACCAACAGTCTCTCCCTATTTGATTGTTAAACTTAACAAACAAATTAAATAGAGATGATAACTCAACTAACAACTAGAAAAAGTAATGTACCAGGACTTGTAAATAATGTTACTGGTTTTCTGGATCAAATACTGCATTTCCAGATTTCTTGAGTAACTGAAATGAAAGATTCTTGTTCCTCTAGCACTGAACTTATCTTCAAGTAGTTTCATCTTCATTTCCTTGGTTCTTCAAATCTCTGCTAGATAATACTTCTAAGTCTTGAAATAATTATCAGCAGCTTCTTTTGTACAATTACATTTCCTGTTGAGAAGCGCATGTCTCTCTTGCTTCCCCCTATGAGAATCAACTGCTTAAAGGAGATCACCTTCGTCTACCACCTCTCCTGTACAATAGGATCCGCAGATAAGAACTAATGGTATTCCCCTTTTGGAAAACAGCTTCTCCCCTTATGAAGAATAATGATGAACCAAACCACTTCTTCTGATCACTAGGAAATCACCTTGTGTTTACCACCTCTCCCGTACAATAGGATCCGTAGTTACAAACAACAATGATGTGGTGTAGTGTACATGTACTTTACCTTTTTCCTCCTTCCTGCTATTTCTCCCCCTTAGTTGAGGAATCCTCCAAACTATTATATAAGCTTTTATCTCCCCCTTAGAGAAGGAATGCATGCTGTTGTCTGAAGGAGTTCTCATATGTTACTTGGTTGGAAAAGAAATAACAAGTCATAGTCTGATCAACCATGTCCCTTTAAATGCTGCAAGAATGACTTCACTGTTGATCATCATGTTCACCAATCTTCCCAACTCCTTATACCTCCCAACTGTGAGATCACCAAGTGTTACCAATTGTGAGTTCCCAAAGGTCCCGAAGTATTCTAATCCAATCTGTAAATGTTAGGTTCCTAAGAGTTAAGTTCCAATCATAAACAGATCGAGACCCGAAGTATCAAGAACCATGTTTAGGGATAGGGAATGGGATATGGTGTTTCTGTCTTTCTTCCTCACTGTGAGTGTGTGATTTTGTTTCGTGTACCTCACAAGTGTTTCACTCTTCTCTCCACTCGTGTTTACACTCATTCTCACAAGTGTATCACTCCTCTCGTAGCTCCAAAATCCAGTTGTACCTGCAAGGAAAATCACCTTAACCATCCTTAAGGAGGTCACATGTGGTGCAATGGGAGTTCACAAATCCCCATCCTTGTTAGACTCGTCAGATGAATCTGAGTCATAATCTACAAGTTGCTAGTTTCCCTTTTAGGGTTCCAGATTTGAACTCTGGGAAGGTAAACAATGATCCAAAGAATTTAGCATAAAGATCAAAGTTTCCTTCTAATGTCTGTGAAGACATTTCCTTGTGACTCATCAGGTAATATCTGAATCATTTTCAACAAGTTGCCGATCTGCACCTATGTCAGATCCACTATCCGCAGATGCATCCAGGTTTATTAGTCCTGGGGAGGTAGACACTGACCACTGACATATGGCTATTGGATCAGTATCCTCTCCTAATACCTGTAAAGGCAATTGGTCCATTAAAGAATCTTGAACAATCGAATCTGACCTTAAAATGGTCGAAACTCTTATTTCCATCAACTCATCCTTTGTGTGTGTAACCTTTCCTTGTGCATCAAGAATTGTTTATGTTTAAGGTGGTGACACTACATCGGATGCCTTGGCCGACAGGCGAATTTCAATAGACGCACCCTGTTGAGAGGATGAATCTAGTAACTGTTTTGTGCATTTTCATCCATTACGTCTTTTTGAGAAGATGTATGGGGGCTAGCAGTTTTCTCGATTTAAATACTACTCATCTTTGTAGGAGACAGAGCTGCTGGGTTGACTTCAGAACCTTCCTTATGTGGTGCACTAAGACACTTTCTCCCTCACGCTCATTCATACTTCATTTTAGTGGTAAGAGAGTGTTGGTTGGTTCTGTTTCTGTGTTTGTCTTTACAGTCTGGGATAGAAGTTGTGGGTTTTCAACCTCATGACTATCAATGACATAAGGCCATTGGAGGTTGAACCTGTATCACAGAACATATGGAAATATAGAGATAAAATGCATTTAAGATCTATAATGAATGAAAATTATGCATTTAATCTTTTGAGAGAAATGATGTACAGTTAGTGATTTCAAAAGATTTTAATGAAATAAGCAATCACCAATGTAGAAAGAAGTTTGATTTTTCTCTTAAAATTGTTCAAGTGCACAAGTCTGTTTTTATGCCTAAAAAGATAAATGATTTGATAAGACACAGACTGATGACCTAGCAGTATTAAGAAGAGAAATAAAGATTTTGTCTTTCAATATGAATGAGTTTTTAGAAAAACATTGATCACTTAGGGTAAAGTCTAAGCAATTCTAATTCATGTCAAAAGCTCCATAATCTATCTTTATAAAACTATTACTAACAACATTGTTTATTGATAAATAATCTTAATAAGACTGACTATGCTGCTATTTTCAAATTGTAGTGAATCTTTCAGATATAGCAACTCATATAAATCCACTAGAATTTAAAATCTCACAGTTATCTGCAACAAAATATTAACAATATATCATTGTCTGATACTTGTCATGTATTTTAGATACTAATAATTATGTTGCATCCTATTTTAAATATTAAAATAAGATATCAATGAATTAAATACCAATTATCTATCAAAAAGACATCAGCATTCAATTTCATATATCGTACAATTGTTAACTCCTAACAACTGTAATATTTCAAACAATATTGGTTCGATAAATAAAGCAACATTAACCAACATTGACTTGTTTACAATCTTAGAAAAATATTCTAAGTTCCATATACTTTGATCCATTGAGTATTGCATCTATTATCAAAGTGTTTAGGAATTTGCAAATAAGTATAAAAATTATTCTAGGTGAACAACATATGGTTACTTCTAATAAAGTAAAATCTTCATTGACCATAGTTGTACTTCAAGAGATATTTTTACACTTTTTATATTAGTATAAGTGACTGGGGATAAACATTGATTACTTAGAAGAGTTTTAAGTAATGTCACAAATACTAATAGTTCATAATTAGTTCATAGTTAAACTCTTAACTAAGTATCATTGACTGATATGAGTCAAGAATTAGCACACAACTAATCATGCTACAATCATGATTCTGATTTCAGTGAATTCTTGAGATATAAGCATTGCTAAATTCACTAAAACCAAAATCTCATAATTAACTTATAACACATAAGTTACAATCAATATACTAGATATCAATTGTTGACAAATTTAGTTATAATCAATCATATTGCTTATTTATTTTAAGTTAGTTTGAATTATGGAGCAAATAAGTAATATTTTCATAATTATCACTTAAATATCCTTTCATAATTAAATATTTTCATAATTATCCTTGAATAATCACTAATATAATATATGACTTATATACATGGCAATCACTCTCTGGATAATTAGTAATTTTAGAAATACTTTCTAAGCATATAAAATATTGAGAGTTTTATACACATGACTTAGAAAATACTTCACTTTTCAATATTAGTGATTTTAGAAATAAGCATTGATTACTTAGAACAAAAATTTCAAATAATATCACTAATACTAAAAGTATCACAATTATTCGTACAAGATACAAATAACTATGTTGCATACTATTTTAATATAATTTAAGTTATGAGACTGATATAGAATAGAATTGTCTACAGTCATAATTTAAATCAATTAAAATAATATTCAAACTTAATGCTATAATACCCAACTACCACAAGTGTATATGACATTGTAATCATGATAATCAAGATAGTAGCACTAAGTACGAGATACTGGATTACTGATAAATTCACAAGTCCTTTAAATATTGAAGATTTAATACTTGTGAACTTATATTAAGAATTCCTTACATATGGGATTTCCAACTAATATGCAATGAATGATATCCCACACTTACAAACCAGTCTTGAAAAATTAACTTTATCAAGTGAATTAATAAATGTTTCTGTCAGTAACTCTTTAACTAAAAGACATGCTCTCGAATTAAATGATACCTGGTGTGAAGGTGCCTTGTCATAGAGTGTTCACAGAGTTGTTGGATTTGCGTTTATTTCTCATCATAACAAGAAATCAATCTTCTTCCACGAAGTTGACAGCTTCCCGAATTATCGTAGAAGGGGGGTTAAATACGATAATCACTAAACTAAAAATTCTTTCGAATCTTTAGCGGATAAAATATTTAGTGCTCGGTTAGCGGTTTCGTGTTTTTGAGAGGAATAGTGTTTGGAACGATAAAAAAAAGGAACACAAGATATTCGGGGTAATATATATTCGTATATAAATCCTCGAGGGTGTTGCTACACTCCGCTAAATAAATTAACCGGCTACAATCTAAGAACAATAAAGTTCCTAGCTTCTACAAAGATTTACAAATCAAATCCTATACAATAATCTAGCTTTTGTTTGTACTAGGATTTAATTACCGGTAGCGATTATAATGCCCCTAAAAATATACAAGAGTTAAATCGGGCATTATAACGTTACTCCGGTGAGAAGTTAAACGGATAAACAAATAGCTTGAGCATCTCTGTAAATTAATGCTGCCATTTTCACTTCTTTTTTGGGAGAGAAGATGAACAGTAAATAATTCAGAATGAATGGCTGATTATCTTCTGCTGCAAAGTATAGACTTTATCCAATAATTTTGTGGCTGAGAATTGAGGAGTTCTGTGGCGACAACTTTGTTCAGTGGCGATTGACATGTGTGGCGACAAGGAGGTACAGGGTAATTGTGTGGCGACAGGTTTTGTTCAAGTACATGTAAATGTACTTAACTTATAAACCACAACATCTGTGGCGATAATGTCCCCCCTTGTTTCTTTACTTCTTTTTTTTCTTTTTCTTTTATTCTTTTCTTTTTCTTTTATTCTTTTCTTTTTCTTTTTTGTTTTCCTTTTCTTTTCTTTCTCTTTTTCTATTTTCTTTTTCTTTTCTTCTTCTTTTCTTTTTTTTTTGTTTCTTTTCTTTTCCTTTTTTTTGTTTCTTTTCTTTTTAAGTTTAAATTGTAATTAAATTAATTTATAAAATAAACTTAAATATAACTTATATAAATAAACTAATTTAGATTTATAAAATAAACTTATTTAAAGTTAATAAGATAAATTATTTTAAGTTTATTAAATAAATTATATTAAAGTCCACTAAATAAATTTATTTAATTTAACAATTAAACTTTGAGCTTCGCCAGTTCCCTGAGTTGCTTAGCTGTATACCCCGCACACATCTTCTCGTACTTTAACAGATAAACGTTCAATCCAAGTACGTTCCTCAACTTAACAATCCTTCTATAAATAATACTCAGATTTCTTTCACGAGCTGTTGACGCCTAGTGCAACTGGTCTGGTTCACAGATGACTAACCCCGATTCAAGTCTTCGTATTATAGCCTTGATTACATTGTTAAGCTTGCCTCAACTTTATTGCTTCGAACACTGACTGTCAATAAATAATTGTACTTTCACTGGAATCCTTTCTGGTACTTTAGACAACGTCTTCAATAACCTCTGTCTATACCCTGTCTTCAATTCTTCAGATTCCTATGCTTCGAACACTGTCTATCTTCAATCAACGCTAATACACTGAAATCTTCCGGTAGCACTTGTATACTGAATCTTCAACATTTCTGAAATTCTGAAAGTCTTTAACCTTTGTTCTTCACTGAGGCATGATCATATTAATGAACTTCTTTCAGTGACCTGTAGACAGACTTCAGGCCTTCTTCTAATCTTCCGATTCTTTGTATTTGCCTTGTCTTCATTCTTCCTGATTTCTTGTGTAGACGTAGTATTATTAACCTGTCATGTTCTAGTGTTGTTATTGTGTTGAGTTATCACGTAACAGTTCATACAGCTACGTAGTCTCACTAACAACCTCTGCATCAATCTAGATAAATTGACAAATTTACTGTTCCGAAAATATACACACTTTGATCATTTCAAAATGCTTTGCAAAATAAAAATAAAATAAATAAATAAATAAATATAGTAGTATATGTTTTGTATTCTCTAACCGACTTGTAGATACAAGATGAACACCTTAAACTCCTGACAAGCTCTTTCACTATACTAAAGTTACTTGACTGTCATCAAGTATGCCTGCGCCAATTTGTAAGTTATTGTCAAGTCTTCTACTCGGGTATTATTCTTGTTCTCTTAACCAAAAAAAATTAAAATAAATTGTTATAGCTAGAATATGTTAGTTCTAGACACTTGTAGTTTGTCTTTTTGTTGTTGCTCATGCAATCTGGCCTGTTAGAGTTGTATAATACTATTTTCCATGATTAGATTGTTTTAGAGAAATGTTTCTCTAGTACACCTCAACTTAGAATGTATTAGGTGCTCGAATTTGTAAACTACTCTTGGCCTTAGTCATTGATTTGTATCAATTTGAGACAAAAACTCTAGATTGTATTAGACTGTATTAGACGGTATGAAATGTATTTATATCAACTAGAATGTATTAGTTTCTCAAGTCTGTAAAAATCCATATTTACATAAAGTATAGTTTGTGCTAATTCCAAATCTATGTAATTTGAACTCGAAATGTAATTGGAACTAAAATTCTCTTATTGAACTCATGTTTACAATTCATTTCGAGCAGGTATAATACAAGGTATCATTATTTTGTGTTAAATCGATTAAATTCTCTTAAGAAACAGAATTTTACAAAGTCCGAAATAATCTGTCATGCATAGTGTAAACAGTCTGTTCGTAATTGACTCAAAAGTACAAGTTGAAATGAATTTTGTACCTAAATTGATTTTAAGTACTTTCTATGCTTTTGATAAAATTTATATTACGGATAATACCATCAAATCCTTTTGGAATATAACCTGAAAATGATTTTCTAGCATTGCACCTGGTCACTATAATATCACTCACATTATAGTCCTATTCTATAAAACAATAGTTTATTAAAACTTATTTTAATCAATTTGGTTAAATGTTAACATACATAATCTATATATTCTTAAAGTGTACTCCTTAATTTACTCATTTTCCAAATGGGTAAATTTTTTTACCCATAACCCATATTAAGTATAAAATCACTAGATTCATGGATATATCCACAAAATTTACCCAATGGGTAAATAAATTTACCCTTGACCCATATTAAGTATAAAATCTATATATCCATGGATATATCCATATAAATTTACCCATTTTTTTACCCATCAACACACTAAACATGGAAATTTTTTGAATTTTAAAATTTAAACATCTTATCTAAGGAAAGATTTGCATGATTTTCTCACATCTGTTACAACACTAATTCAATGATAATTATTGGTTTCCTTATTCTCTCTCATTCTTTGCAAGCATGACCTAATTTTTTCATAAAATTCTTGATGAAGATTTGATGTGTATCATGTTCGTCATACAAGTTTACTGAATATGATGTTCATCTGTTAAAAGCAGGTTCATGATTTACTGAATATATCCGGATGGATTCTCGAGGAACAAGTACATCAGGTATTGATCTCCTTTGTCAGTTTACTTATAATAACATCATTTTGCAGATATCTGATTTGATCATGATTTTCTTATAGTTTCAAAATGACGTGTTCGTGGACGCAATGTTGAAAATATGTTTAAAAATCCATCAGATACAGAGAATCAAGGTAGTGTCCACTTTAATTCCATTTCTGATTCGTTTATTGAAAGTGATAATAATGCTCATGTATTAATTCAGTTGTCAAACGTCGTACGCGTGGGAAGAATGTGGACAAGAATCTCACAAATTCAGCGAACATATATGATACACGTAAGCTTTCTCTAAATAATTTCAGATTGGTTGATGTGTATATACATTTGACAAACCATGTTATGTAACATACCATGTATCTTCTCCGACTGAGCATATGAGTAATGATAATGTATATTGTTATACATATATTTGATGTGCTTATGTTAATAAAACATGTCATTCTGTAAGAACTCCGTTGTCAATTATTGATCAAAGCGTGACACTAGAACAAGGTATTGGTCTCATTGTTTATTCCGCCTGATTGTTTTTATACATGGATTGATAAATGTGTCCTGAAGTTTCTATTAACATTCAGGAATAAGACAGCTTTCGAAAGGTGTGTTTCATAGCGGAGTTGCTGCAAATCTGGAAAACAATAGAATGACATCAGAGTACATCAATGGTATCATTCTTCATCCATTCTGATTGTTATTATACAGTTTTTGTAATGATGTCTTTAGTTTGCATATATGTGCCGTGTTGCTGTTAATAATAAATTAGGCCATTCTGTAACAACTCCGCAATCAATGATTGATCAAAGCGTGACACCAGAACAAGGTATTTGTATCATTGTTTATCAGTCTGATTCTTTTAATACGTGCATTTATAATTGTGACTTGAATTTTCTATTAACTCGGGAATAAGACAGTTTTCGAAAGGTGTTTTGCATAGCGGAGTTGCAGCAAATCTGGAAAGTAATAGAATGACATCAGAGTACAATAATGGTATCATTTTTTATCCATTCTGATTGGTATTATACATTTTTTCCAATTTTGTCTTCGATCATTTATTATATATGTCGTGTTGCCGTTAATAATTTAGGCATAATATATTGTTAAGATCATCAATATGTAAAATAAGGATGGATTTTACCCATTACTACTGATTAACAACTTCATGCAGTAACTGTTTCATCTCAGTTTACACGTTTAAAACAGCAGCCGCAAAGTGTTCTAAAGAGTCCTCTTTTAATATTTGATGAAAATATATCTCCTAATATTTCAGCAGCCTCAAAACCAGGTTAATTTTAAAATAGTTTGATCAACATCTTATTCCAGCCTATTAGGAGATGTTGGTCATGTTTCATGCTTCCATTTATTTTCCATCTTCTATGTAATGCGAAAAGTAAGAATTCGTTCAAAGAATTTGAACAAACAAGATCTCGATGTTTTTCATAACACCCTAGCAGATGGAGAAAGCAATAGAATGACACGAAAGCAGAATAATGGTATCATTCTTACTCCATTCTGAGATGTATCATATCTTTTATAATTGTGCCATCAATTTGCCTAAATCTGTTGTGTTTCAGTTAATAATATAGGTCATCCAATGAGAACTCCTCTGTCAAGAACTGATGAACGTGTGCCGCCTAATATATCGTTAAGATCGTCAAGAGGTAAAATTTAGTTGGATTTATTTCACGATTACTATTTTTAACATCTATTAGGCCAGAATTTATAGCGGAGACATGCTTCAGGTAGTATTTCATCTCAGAATTCACGGTTAACACAACAGACACAAAGTGTTCTGCAGACCTCTCTTGTAGAAAATCTTGAAAGCCACATAATTCGTTCAGAAGAACCTAATGGTATAATTATTGATATATCTCATTTTTCTGATACATCTGTTATTAAATTGCTTTTGAAATTGTGGATTTTATGGGAATAGTTGCAGCAATGAACAATAGATCAAAATATGTCTCCTAATATTCAAAATATGTGGCTGTTGCAACATATTTTACCGCAATCGTGATGCATCCTGTTGCAGTAAAAAAATCACAATCGTGTATGCCGAGTCCTCTATCAAGATTTGATCAAAATATATCTCCTAATATTCCATCAAATTCAAAATTAGGTTAATTTTCATTACTTTCATTAACTTCTTATTTCAGTCTATGTATGAGTGTTTATCAGCGCAGATGCTAAAATATGTTTCCCATCTTCTATGTAGTGCATAAAGTTAGGATTCATCCAAAGAATTTCAACAAAGAAAATCTCAGTGTACTTCGTAGCACCCTACCAGATTTAAGAAAATTATCCGGACAATGTACGTCATCGCCTAATATTCAGTTTTCTTCTACAACTAATACACAGTCATCAGGTAATTTTTTAAACAATAAAATGCAATTCCGAATGTATCAGTTGATTACGAAATTATGTCAAATTCTAAAAATTTCAGTATCATATATTATATTTTTCAGGAATGTATTCCTCTTCTCAGACAGGTGAACAAAGTACAAATCAATTTTTACGCATAATATCGCCAAACATTCCTGTCAAAGGTATCAAATTTTGCAGCTTATTCCTGAATTACAAAACTCTGAAGGATTATTTAGACAATGTGCCATGTTTAATAATCTGCATCTACTAATATATATCATGCAGAACATAATAGTAAAAATGCAGGAATTCAGAAAATTAACAGCAGTGTAAACAGTTCTCTCATATTCTCAATTCCTGAATCTAGTGTGACAACCGTTCACAAACAAAAAGGTGTCAAAAAGAAAATTGTTGCTGACAGTGAAGAAGAACAGAATCCTTCAAAAAAGTTTTGTGGAAAACTATCACCAGGTCCTTCGTCGTTCAATACAGCAAATGTAAAGAGTACATTTGAAAAAGGTGAAAGTTCTAGGCTAAAAAATTTAATGAATGAGTTCAACGATGTTGATGACAATGTTACCATCGACAGTGATACAACATGTGGAGGTATTAACCCAAATTATTCCTGTTTGACAAAAGGCCCTTTGTATATAATAATCGCAATTATTTGTTTAATTCTACAGGACATTAATAATTATTTTACTGTCTGAAGCATCACCTACTTTTGCTCAATGATGATTTTTAAAAATTTGCATTTTTCTCGACAGACATGGCAAGTGATATTGAGGATATTGATGAAGAATATTTGAGCAATTATCAATCTATGTGGGACGGATACTTGGATCTTGGAGCTCCTGATAAAATCTGTTCGAAGTGTGATGATGTCATATGGAATCACGAAAAAAATAATAAGAGTTCTCCTAATAAGCCACCAACATTTTCTCTTTGTTGTAAAAATGGTCAAGTCGTACTGGATAAGGAGAAACAACCTCCTGAACCTCTGGCTACTCTCCTTACTGGTGGTGTTCATTTTAAGCATTTCAAAGAAAACATAAGGTTTTACAACTGCATGTTTGCCATGAGTTCTACTGGAGGAAAGATTGACCATTCAATAAACAGAGGTGGTGCGCCATATTGCTTCAAGGTCCAAGGTGTTAATTACCACAATATAGGAAGTCTGGTCCCAACAGACGATAACACTCCAAAGTTTTGTCAGCTTTATATCTATGACACAGAGGACGAAATCAACAACAGGATCAACGCAGTTAATGGTGGCAGGGATGCCGTTAATGAAGAAATTGTACAATCTTTGTTGCATATGTTTGATGAGCATAACAGGTTGGTTAAAGGTTTTCGTATGGCTCGCGAAAGGGTTAGGCAAAATGCAGTAGATGAGTTTAAATTGGTTCTGATTTCATCGAGTTCAGCAAGTGGCCGACCAAATCACATTGCTCCATCAAATGAGGTAGCAAGATTGATTGTTACTTCTCCTTATGCAAAAGGCTGTCGAGATACTGTCATTGATTCTAGAATTGACGGATTACAGAGGATTTTTAGACCGATTCACATTTCATGCAACTTCAATATCCATTACTTTTCCCTCATGAAGATATTGGATATTACCGTGAGATCCCATTAAATAGACCGATGAAGCTTTCTAAGAGAGACGTAGAAGTTACCGAATCTGAAGATCCTGACGAAAATGCTAGAAAGTATATTACAATGAGAGAGTTTTATAATTATAAACTAATGATACGTCTTTCAGAAGGTATAAATTTGCTATTTAACAGAAGTATAATTTCTCATTCAGCTGTTCAACTTTGTGATAATTAGTTTATATTCGATTCATTTATACCTTTTACTGTAACAGGTTTTACACCACATCTTGGAGGTCGTTTATGGCAGCAATATGTTGTGGATGCTTTTATCGCAATTGAGCAGTACAGATTGGACTGGATTAGAGACCATCAAACTGCTATAAGATCTTATCTCTACCATAATATCAGAGATGCAATGCAAAAGGGAGATAGAAATCCATCCAATATTGGTAAAGCAATCATTCTTCCCGCTTCATTCACCGGAAGGAAGCGCTATATGACTCAGTATTTTAAAGACTCATTAGCAATATGTCGAACTTTAGGACTTCCTTCATTGTTCCTTACTATGACCACTAATACAAAATGACCCGAAATTCAGCGCATGTTAAAACATATGCCTGGTGTTGATGTTGATGTTGCTAATGCACCTGATGTTGTAGCCATAGTCTTTAAAATGAAGGTTGATCAACTTATGGATATGATTAAAAAGAAAAATTGTTTTGGCAGATGTATAGGAGGTATCATTTTCGCTAAGTTTTTTTATACTCATTTTATTATTCCTAAATTGTTCTATCAAAATGCACTTTTAGTATATATTTTTCCTAGTACTAACCATTTTTCTACAATATTTCCATAGTGATGCATGTAATTGAATTCCAGAAGCGTGAATTGCCTCACGCTCATATATTAATTTGGTTGCACCCCGACGATAGACCTAAAACAACTGAGCAAATTGATAAAATGGTATCAGCTGAAATTCCCGATCCAGAAATTGATCCAGTTGGATATAATGCCGTGAGCAATTATATAATCCACAGACCATGTGGTCCTGATTATACTAAATCTCCATGCATGGTCAAAGGCAACTGTATAAAGCATTTTCCTAAGCGGTATTTTCATTAAGATCCTTAAATTATAAATACTTTACTTTGTTAATACCTCCAGTTTTATTACCAGATTTTTTACAATTTTAAATATATTTTGTTACAGGTATAATTCACATACATTTTTTTATGAGTGTGGATTCCCCATATATAAAAGGAGGACTGGAATTACCATTAACAAGAAGGGGGTCAATCTTGATAATCGATTTGTTGTCCCATTCAATCGCGATCTTTTGGTGCATTTTCAATGTCACATGAATCTGGAGATTTGTAATAATTCAAGATCATTAAAGTACTTTTTCAAATACTGTCTAAAGGGTCATGACACGACAACAATGTGTTTGAGGAAAACACGTACATGTACTTCTGCAACAATCCCAAAAAAGCACCAAAAGGTCCGATCGATGAGGTAAAACATTATTTGGATGGGAGATATGTTTGCGCGTCAGAAGCATCTTGGAGGATATTTGCTTTTGACATTCATTCCCGTTGGCCATCGGTAGAGAGGTTACCGATACATTTACCAGGCGAGAAACATGTTTTGTTTAAGGCTGGAGATGTCTTGGAGGATGTTCGCGACAAGGCAATATAAAAAAAAACCAAGTTAGAAGCATGGTTTGATGCAAATCAGACTTTCCCAAATGCGAGGAATTATAGTTATTCTGAATTTCCAAATAAATTTACTTGGCATCCTCGACTTGGTATCTGGAAAGAAAGGAAAAGATGAGATGTTATTGGGAGACTCTCTGAAGTGCATTCATCAAGTGGTGAACTATTATATCTCCGCATGTTGTTACTTAGGAAGAAAGGTTCCAGGTGTTTTGAAGATCTTAAAACTGTTAATGGACACATCCACGAAACATTCAAGGAAGCATGCGCGACCCTTGGTCTTCTATAAAATGATAACTAATGGCATGAAGTAATTGCCGGGAACTCCCATACATCATTGCCTCCACAGTTACGTGCAATGTTTGTCAATATTTTGGCATATAGTCCTATTTCAGATCCACTTAGACTTTGGGAAGCTAATTGGCAGTGTATGTCAAATGATATTCTCATCATCAGGCAACATATGCTTAATGATCCTCATCTATACCTATCAGACGAAGATTTGTAGAATTAAGCTCTTGCAGGTTTATATCTCATTATCATACGACCTGAATAATTAACATAATTCTGTTTTAGATATTATATGTAGTATACTTTTAAACTAACATAACAATTCATATATATTTTTGCCCGCAGAAATTGAAAAATTGTTTAATGATATCGGGAAGAGTTTGAAGGACTACGTGGCAATGCCATTTCCATGTGAAGTTTATTTTAGCAATGCTGTTAACAGACTACTCCAAGAAGAAACTTCATATGATAAAGAAGAACTGAAAATTTTGTATGAAAATAATCATGGAATGCTCAACCCTGAATAGAAGAACGTTTACGATTCTATCATACAAAATGTTTATAATAAGGTAGGTGGTGTTTTCTTTGTATATGGAAGTGGAGGATGCGGCAAGACATTTCTGTGGCAGACATTATGTTGTCGCCTTCGTTCAGAAGGAAAGATTGTGCTTCCTGTTGCCTCATGTGGAATAACAGCCGTATTGTTGCCTGGTGGTAGAACTGCACATTTAAGATTCCATATTCCTTTGAAACTTGATCAGGACACTACAGCCGGAATCAGACATGGAACCGATATTACAGAATTAATCCAACAAACTGATTTGATCATTTGGGATGAAGCTCCAATACAACATCATCATGCCTTTGAATCTGCTGCCCGTTTTTTGAGGGATATAATGTCTGCTATTGACAAAAGGAGAGAAAAGAAGCCATTTGGTGGTATCACAGTAGTTTTTGGCGGAGATTATAGGCAGATTTTACCCGTGATTTCAAAGGCATCCAGAGCTGAAGTAGTAGGTTCCACCCTCAATAAATCAAAGATTTGGGAATTTTGCCAAGTATTTTTACTTAAGCAAAATATGCGGCTTCATGCAGGAAATACAGAAATAGAGAATAAGGTTATAGCGGATTTCGGTAAATGGCAGCTTTTAGTTGGCGATGGTAAAGTTGAGAACTTTAGTCCTGATGCAGACACTGGTGAAATGTTAATAAAGATTCCATATCAATATGTTATTCATACCACGCAAAATCCTATAGAAAGTCTTTTTAAAATTACTTACCGGGATTTTCTAAAAAACATGTCTTCACATTCTTATCTAAGATCAAGAGCTATCCTAACACCAACTAATGTTGTGGTGGACGACATCAATAACAGCATTCTTGAGAAAATTCCTGGAACTCTACACACATATCTTAGTCAGGATTCAATTGACGATGCTGGTGATGAAGATAATGATTTCAGATCAGCATTTCCAGTAGAGTACCTGAACTCATTAAATATGCCTTACATTCCTAAGCACGAGTTAAATATCAAGGTTGGCGTCGTTGTCATGCTTATGAGAAATTTAAACCAAATTATGGGATTGTGTAACGGCACACGAATGATTGTGACATCCTGCAAGAAGAATAGTATTGAGTGTGAAATATTATGCAGATCCCATGTTGGGTCAAAACATTTGATCCCGAGGATAAAGATGATTCCAACAGATACCAGCTGGCCTTTTGAGTTTAAAAGAATTCAGTTCCCACTCCAGATTTGTTATGCAATGACAATTAATAAGAGCCCGGGCCAATCACTTGACAAGGTTGGTCTATACCTTCCCAGAGCAGTGTTTTCTCATGGCCATGTCTACGTTGCCATCTCAAGAGTTACAAGACCAGAAGGTCTCCATATTCTCATCGACAGTGATGATGGTACCACCACAAATATTACATCAAATGTAGTCTATGAAGAAGTATTTTACAACCTACCGAGCATAAATGATGAGAATGTATCATATTAGTTATTTGTATTGCACATTTACAATCCTGACTAAGTTACTCATCATTTTATTATAATTGGTAGTTTGAGAAATTATTTGTTATTAAATTAGAATTACATCAGGTCATATTGGTTATTGATGCTCATATGCGAAGTAAAAGGAAGATTCTCGAATAGTTTTTTATGCATATCAAATTCTCAATATAATTAGATGTGATATATTTTATATTGATAAGGAGACATTATGATAATCAGAGAAGATTATGGGATAACAACAATATTTATCAGATAACTAACTCATATTTAAATATTTGTTTAATATCACGTTTATGTTACTAATTGATCTTCTATTTTAACACAATCTTTTTTTCCATGCTAATATTAGTGTAAGTTGTTAAGGATCATCATACAACTCTAATAGATATCTATTGATTGAGATTTCATGGACTCATTATCAGCCTATCAGCTTAACTATAAAGATAGTGTATATCTTTATTAAAAATACAGCTGATTGTCTTAAACGCTCCACACATTCGGATTTTTTTGCTATACATCCAACTCACAAACTTATTTCAGAGTTCATATGGCAGAACATCCAAGTATAATTACAATTCAGTATCTATTTGTTGATATGAACATTTAACATACTCCTTTTTTGATAACATCTATTAACTTTTTCATTACTCAGATATGCAGGACCATCATCATTTATCCAATCTGGATTGTAATCATACTGCTTGGACTTTGAAGGTCCGTGTGACAAGAATGTGGGTATCAACTAATCGACAAGGTGTTTTAGTCAGGCACAATCTTATTCTATTGGACTGTGAGGTTTGATTGAATAACTATATGACTTATACCACATCTATGATTGTGTTTTCTAGCCTCTATCCTAAGATTTTCTTTTTTGCAGAATAATCACATACTTGCAATTGTTCCACCAGCTCTTTGGAATTTGTTTGCCTTTATCAATCATCCTGGCACATTGTTACGTATCAGAAATGTTCAGGTTCTTCCAGCTGCTGGGTTTTTGAGGCCTGTACGTTCTGCAAATTACATTATGTTTCTTCCCATCACTGTGGTGGTGTTGGAACCTGAGGAAATTTTGAGTATACCGCGCTATAAATTTGATTTGGTTCCTGTGACGCTCCTATATAATTTTCTTCATTGTTCTGCTCTCGATAAGCTTCCTATTTATTCCACTGGTATTGCGTATAAAATTTTAGAACAAATCGCTTACAATTTGTTGTTTTTAACTTTAAGTTTATTGTTGTAGATGTTATTGGAATTGTTGAACTCCTGCAACCGGTACAATCTATTATGACAAGATTTGGTGAAAAGGAAGTGTTACGCTTCAGAATTTCAGATGGCGTGTAAGACTCTTCAATTTTTTTTGACAATTATAAAAATACTACGTCATCCTCCAATTTTCATATTTACGTATTAACACTATTGGACATTCATAAGTGTTTGACGTTTTATTATATTCATTTTAGGAGGGCCATCCAAGTGTATTTTAGCGGTTCTTTGCCAACAAATTTTGAATCATTGTACCAAGTTACTGAAATTGAACCCAAAATCGTGATTCTGGCATCTGTTAGAGTCTTTATGTATCGAGGTTAATATCTTATTTTTTTATATTAAAAACCTTTAAAATTGTAAGCCTTCTCATAAGTTATAAAATTTCTTCTAGCTCTTAAATAATATATATTTTTTGCTCCTAAAAACAAGAAGAGCGCAGATCAGCAATATTCCGTCAACAAAGCTTTTTGTCAATCTTGATTATCCTGATGTCTTTTATTTGAGGCAGAGGTAACTAAATATAAATTATATATTTTTGATTTTTACATCATTTTTTTCATACATACGCTTATAATTTTTACATACTTTGCAATATAGGTTGATGGACATTTGACAAATCCAAATTTGACGCTGTAGAACCATTCCCATCAACGAAGCTTGAAGATATTTTATTTTTACTGCATTTCTATTAAATTGATGAGATATGTCATTTTTCAATTATTGGAATACTGATAAACTTCCTAATTCAACCACATTGTCGTATTTGTTTTTATTAAACTTATTTACCACGCTATGGATTATTTTATAATTTCAGTGTAAAACATAATTCTCTCAGTATTTGTCTTTATTAAATGTTGGAACAATTTTGATCACATTATCTCAACTCAACAGTTTAAATAAATACATTAATTTAATATATATATTTTAAAGTTCTGAAAAAAGATGTTATATATAATTCCATTTCGAAAGAATCAAACAGATTATGTTATAAATATTCATATCATTTTCATATCTTGCATATTTTTAAATGAATTAGAGAAATAGACAGAGTTATGAACAAAAATATACAAGTTAATAAAAAAATGGAATCAATAACACTTTGATTGTGATGATTAGATTAATTTAATTGATTAACCTTAATTAATTAATTAACTCAAAATTTAAAATATAATATTCCGTTATATCTAAATTGTACTTATATATTCAAGAATTATATTGAATAGATAGGATGATAATTGATGATTAATGATATAATCATTCAGGATTATATTGTTGTCGGTCTTTATCGTACATATTTAAAAAAAGGTATCAATTAGCATCAACTTACCAGATTGAATAAGATAATTGATGAATAATTAGAGAATCAATCAGGACCATATTGTTGGCAGTCTTTATCATACAGTTAAAATAGAGTATCAATTAGCATCAATTTACCAGTTTGAATAGTAATCATAACCTATCAAGTTGCATATATCATTTGCAAATGCATTCAAATTTCATGCCTTGAGATAAACATCAAACATACTCTGACAATAAAAATAAAACTTTATGTTTCCTCTCAATTTGTTCTCTCTAAAAACATCATTGATTGGTACGAACTGATCTAATATGTTATCATTATTTCTTCATCGTGCATGCTGTCAATTTTTGTTAATATTTTGTAGGCTTTAATTCCTCAATTGTTAATGCTTGACACTTTATTTAATTGACTTGAACAAAAGCTTTAATGGAGTCTGCAGTATTCAATCTTATTGAAGACCTTGATCAATCGACTACCAATTGGAAGATTAAGGCTAGAGTAACTAGGATGTGGACCATCGTTAGCTCTGAGAATGGATCAGTCAAATGATATAATGTCATTTTGCTTGATGATGATGTAAGTCTTATGTTGTAAAATTTTATTATGGTATTACGTAAAATCCTACCTTCTTTTGTATACCAAATGTAACATCTTTTTTTGTTTTAGAATAATCACGTCCATGCATTTGCTTATCCCAATATTTGGAGTGGATTCCAAACTCCAGTGATTGAAGGAGGCGTTTATGTTTTTGACCAATTTTCTGTGAAAGATGCTGTCGGTAATCTGAAGCCTGTACAAGCTGATATCTGCATCAGATTTTCACAATATACTACGGTCACCGCTGTTGAAGATGATGGCATGATTTCTGCCTACAAATTCGAATTTCTGGATTTAGGTGATCTTTTTGCTGAGGCCAACAAATATCAGCCACAACAACAGCCTGAATTTGCTATAGGTGACCTTAATATAATACTCTTTTGGTTCAGATTATTAGTTTTTTAAAATGCGTACCTTAATATTTCACTGCATCTTTCACTAAATTAAATATATTGCTTTATTTAATTTAGATGTAATTGGAGTTATTGAGGATTTTGAACCTCTAACGAAACTTGACACAAAATTTGGCATGCGAGACATTGTCAAATTCAGGATTTGTGATTCCAGGTTTGTCGAATGTATTAATATTTATCCTGCAATTATAATTATTTTCTGAGTCCGCCTCTAATATGGAAGTTGTATATCCTGAAATATATGTTCATTTTTCAATATAGTAATCAACATAAAGTCAGTATTTGGGGAGATCTTGCTGTGTTGACCAATAACATTTATACTAAGGAACTCCAGTCTCCAGTCATTACAATAATAACGAGCACAAAAGTTACAACTTTCGTGAGTAAGTTCTCTTTAACTACTTAGTATAAATGACCTTGACATTATACAATAATTTCTTGGAGTATATTGCTTTAATTTAGATACTGTGCAGATTGGTACTTTGCCATCTTCAAAATTGTACCTCAACCTAGATGATGAATCTGTGACTGATATGATGATGAGGTACTACGATTAAGAATTATAATAATTACATAATTATAGCACGTTTGCATGTTTAATAACAGTTGATAGGAGACTGAGTTAATAAACATCAATGTTTACCTTTGTAGGTTGAAGGAGGAGGGATATTTGTCAAAGAGAGAAAAATATCTTAAAGTGGCAAAATATGAATTTGTTCAAACCTTTATGGAAAGAATGACATTAAAGGATCTCAATGAAAAGCTGACATATGATGACTTGAAGGTTTTATAACCTTTATAAAATTTGCACGACACAACCATATTGAATATGATTTATTTTTAAATCTGAACTTTTTTCACTTCAAACAGAAAAGGATATACACCACGTTCTCGATTGTTAAGGTGGATGAGGATGTAGCATGGTGGTTTTACAGTTATAACAAATGTCAACAAGAGGTTGAGCGGCTTGACAGAAGATTTCGATGTAATAATTACCCTCGCATAATTTCGGTTGCCCCTAAAAGGTAGAACAAATTAGAGTTATATCAAAAATTTATTATGCTTTAGTCTGTATTAAAGTCAACTTTCAATACTTATCACATAATTCCTTATAAATTCAGGTTTCGTATCATGGTCCTTGCCGAAGATGAAACATTTTCATGTAATGTTATGCTCATGGACCGAGCTGCTAGAAGGATTGTTGGCACAAGTGCAGCAAAAGCATATAATGATTTTGAGAAGGTATAAATTCATTACAACAAAGCAGATCCAATATAATATTCTAAATTATCAATTAAAGTGTTTAATAATTATTACATTATCTCAGGCTCCTGAAGAAGGCCTTCCTCAGGTACTTAAGATTTGGTTGGAAAGGAAGTCACTGTCATTATTCAGTTGAACAAAGCAAATGTAACTGAGGATAGTACCATATTTGATGCAAATGACATATTTGACACGACTACGCAGAGTCCAAGTCCATCTGAATCTGCACATTATATCAGAATCTTCCTCCATCAACTTTCCGTTAATGTTAAGTTGGTTTTTATATGTTATAATACTCGAATCATTATAATTTTATACTTTTAGTCTTCCAACTAATCTTTACAAAGCGTATTATGTTTTTGTGTTAGTCTGTCGATCTTGATGCCATGATCATATCCCAGGCTCTGCAAAATCAGTTACCAAAAAATTAAAAAGGTAAGATTACATTTATGCATTGTATTTGTTTTTTTTGCATTAAATCACTTACATTCCGTTCATTAATTATCCTCATAAGTTGTAAGACTAAGTGTTTTTTTCTATGTTAAATTTAAAGGATTACATATTGGTTTTTGGTTTCTTGACGTAAGTCTGAGTTACATTACAATTTGATATAAATGATTGGTAAAACATATATTAATAAGTACCTATATTCTATAAGTTTTCTATGTTTTGGTCATCTTTAAGAATTTTTAATTTGATAAAATTTGCAGGAGAGTAATACACAGTTTATCACTCAATTATTTTGCTTGATGTTATGTACGAAAGCTGGATTGGATTGGTGTTTAGCATTTCTGAATTTTTTTAAATAATGACCATTATCAAGTTGTGATCATCATTCTATCTTTCATAACTTTGTTTTCCGGAATTGATGCAAATGAATTTTGCAGATTGGACAAGTTGTACGTACTATGATCCAGTTTCTTTCAATTTCCAGAATTTCTATAATAATTTCCTTCAATACTTTATATCATTATTAAGGATTTCTTCATATATTTATCTATGTAATCCGGTACTTAGATTCCTGTTTTTACTTTTCTTTAATTCTATCCATTGTACAAATTATTAAACTTAAGATATAAAAGATTGACCAATTATTTATACTCCACAAGTACTCAATCAAACTTTTCGATGATAACATTTTAACGCTATAGTTTCTCGAGAGTTATGAATAAATATATTTACTATGAACTCAATAAAATTTAATTTGAACGGTACGGAAGATAATAAAATTTAGATGCATAATCCAAATTTAAAAATAAAATCCATAAGATTAATACATCATTTCAGACAAAAGTACTCGATCACATTCATCTACTTTCAATTTAATAGAGATTAAACACACTATTCGATAACTATATCGAATATTAAGTCTTCTTGATGAAAAGTAAAAACCAAGGTATCTTCTTTTTCCAGCTCATTATCTGTTGTAAATTGTTTCCATCCAGCAGAGAATCGAGGCAATCCAGTGGAACACACTACCTTAACATTCATGTTAGAAGCCCCCTCCTCAAGGTTATTTTCACCATTTATCCATCTCCTACCATTTGGTTGTATAGCTGTTGGGATATACTGCAAAAAAAATATATTTTTGAATTAATTAGCCACACAAGTGAACTTTATATTATTTGTGAAAATATTGTAGGTGAATTGAAGGATTAGTGTAACATACCGCTCCATGACATGTTGTTCACATTTGAAGTTGTCAGCGTTGCGGTGAACTTCGCCATTACTTGATCATTTTCCTCATCAATTACACCCTCTTCTACAACATCTTCTGCTGCTCCTTCAATATCCATATCAAAGATTTCTTCTTCTTCCTGCATTCCTGCTTCAGGAATTTCTGCAACATCATCAGCCTCTTCTTTAATATTCATGTCAACAATCAGTTCTATTTCGTAATTCCACCTTCAAGCTCTTCATTAACATCTGCAGACAATTAAGAAAATGTATTAAGATGAATATTTTCATAAATAGCTTCTCCATTATTAGCGAATGAGTGCATTGCTTCAATAGTCTTAACATTTTAACAAGAATATTATATGACTAATATTTGGTATCCTAATTACCAGACAAATTAAATGATATGCAGTACTTAAAGTATTACCATTTCTTGATGAACATCTGACAGGTAATTTTTCAATTTTTAACTATCAAAAATGACAGTGTCAAACTTCCCAGATCCTCTGTAGGTAAGCAACATAAAATCCTTCCTCTCGAACATTTTGTCATTGACTAGCTCCAGTAGATCAGAAATCTTCCCAGTAGATTCAGAGTACTGACAATTGTATATCATTCATTCTTTAACATCAATTATACTTTGACAGGTATTAACTGTCCAAAAGAGGGTGTAACTTTTCTGGTATGGCTTGTCACAAGCATCTACTCAGAATATGGTTGATCTATCAAATCATTATGAAACTCCCAGCTCTGTTCACTCCACTTCGAAGAAAAAAAAATTGTATGATGCCTGTTTTTTATAATATTTTTTCTTCATAGTTGATAATGGAGTTTTCTAAAATATGCTACAATTTTTTGTAAACTGGAAAAGTGAAAGAGGATGATGAAATCTTCGTCGGATTTGTCAACATTGCCGAATTTGTTTGAATTAGATGAAACTGTCTTTAGTTCGTAATAAGTTCTATTTGCTTTCCCATTAAGAAGATTGCTTTGATTTGCTTCTCAAACTTAATTCCTTTAAATATTGTCATAATTTCGTATTTATTTCGGATTCTTTGAGTAATGGAAGTTTTTTGTTAAGATTTCAAGATTTAATAATCCATTTATTTGGTCTTTGTTTTACACTGCATATTTTTGATAATAATGTAAAATCTGCAACAATTGTTTTGCTAACAAATAAATCGCTATAAGTTAACAAATATTAAGAAGTTTTTAATATTGTCATGTATTTCTAATCTCCGTATATCACAAATAAAGAAGTGTACAAAAGCTAAGAATCTATTATATACTTATATACTGTTTGTGTAAAATAGTAGTTTCTCTTACCATTATTATGCGGTGGAATGGTTCGTGTGTCCATCCTGATCAGTGGGTACCTTAAGTCTGGGTTCTATAGATAACTTTGCAATGCATAATCAAATAATCATAGATATTTAGTGCTGATGAGCCATGTATTGAGCTTGTCCTTTACTAGAATAACCCCTATGGCTTGTAAAGGCAAGCTGTTGTAAGACGTTATTATACAGAATTTCAGTTCATGGTTAGTGTCTACTGACCTCAAATTGCTTTAATATAACCTCTAGCACATCATTATAGAAAACTTTTTTACTTTCCAAAATTTGCGGGCAGAAACTTGCATAGCCATAGAGTAAGGCGCCTATTGTAATCGTTTACCAAATACATCCTTAACTAGAGTTGTTTGTTATTTTATTAAATTTTGACATGGCTAGAGTGTTGGCAAGGAACGGTAGATGATTTGAAATATACCAACTAAAAGTGTGGACTAACATGTTCATTAAGAGACGGTCAACTATCAATGCTTTAGGAGTTTGGAAGTTGTGAATGCATGGCAAGTTGGGGAAGGCGAGGGATATAGCAGAAAGAGCTTGTATATAGAAGAACTAAATTCAGTTTATTGTTTAATTGTGGATAGCATGTGAGTTAATGTCATATTCTGGAATTGTTTTATATTAAACTTTCACAGTTGTAGTATTGTTGTACACCAGTACTTGTATGTGCTGTTGACATTTGTATGTGCAACATTATTCGATTGTGTAAAGCGTCAAAATGTCAAACTTGCGTGCACAGTTCATAATTATTTGAGTCTTAAAAAAATTACCAAATCTCATTAATTCAGGAAAAATAAATCCGTACGTGTTGTACCATCAGACTTGAATGATTAGGTATTTTAGGTAGTGCCTTAAAACTAATGAAAGACATGAGGAAATTTGGCAATAGTTGTGGGTAGTAGTTACAGTAAGCTAGGGGTTCCTAGGTTCGTATTTTTTGTTTTCCACATGGAATACCAAAATATTCTTTAATTTTGCTTCTACTTGTATATATAGATCTGAAGAAGTTTTCACTATATGGAACAATAGTATATAGTTTTTACAATGATTCTATTTTGACTTTCTAACATTTGTAACAGAGTGACAGTCGGTGGACTTATCTGAATTTTGTATGGTAGCTTACAACTTCTCTGCAATTCCTTGATAAGCTTTGCAGTTGTTCTTTTGTATTTCAGAAAAAGAGAAACTTTTGTAACCTTTGCAGTTTTTTTTTTTGTATTTTTCAGAATTTTCTTAAACAGTTGACATGTGCTTGAAATGTTAAAATTTTCAAGCACTTATTTGTCCTTTTTGGTTTTGTTTTGCATTCAGTGTGTCTTTCAGTATCATAGAAATTCCGTATTCTAACTTGGTGTAATGTTATGGAGGTGGAGCCAAGTTTTTCAAATGAAACTAAAATCCAAGATGTCCCCCTTTTTCTTTTTGACAGCGTATTTGAGTGAGTGATATGATGATATGATGGTTAACAATTTGGTCTGGGTTTCACATATGTTCTCTTTGTTGCCTTTAAAACACAAGTTATGATAAGGCATATCAGTTGGATTGTTTATGCACTGAAAAAGATAGATGGCATGGTTGATGTTTCACTGATTTGAGGAAGCTGCAGGAAAGGTATGTTTACATCGTGATTCATTTGGTGTCAGGGTTTTTCTGACCAGATTCACTTTCTTTACAGCTGAGATAAATGTAATAAGCTCCTGCTAATTGCAAATCACCTTGATATGGATAACTACAGTTAAACTAACTCTACAAAAGGCTGATCTCAACAATTCCAGGGGGAGTTTCTTGAATCTATGAATGATCTTAGTGTTTGGAGTTTAGGTAAGTTTTTCAAGCAATCTGATTTTGAACACAAATGTTCGCCATTACCACCAATTGTGTTAATTACAAGTATGCTCCGTAGATTTTTTGGTCTTGGAGCATGACATATATTATCTTTTGCGTCATTGAGTTTTAATATCTTTTATTCGCTTAGTTCTTACATGTAGAGAGTTGAGGCTTTCTTTGGTCTGCAATAATAAGTTGACTTTACATGGTGCATATGCTGCAGAACCAACATGCACTCAGGCTCCTTGTCTGCAATAATGTGGATTATCAGGATAGAAGCTGGTGGAGTATGTGTTTTTTATGTCTTGATTGTTTGTATTGTTATTATATTTTGATTAAATACTGAAATTATTTACATGTCAGCAGGATGGAAAGTTGGAAACATCCTAAAGCTGTAAACAATATGTAAACATCTTAAAGCCATCCTAAGCAGTATGTCAAAGTTATCTGTTTTTTTTAATTTTTGTGGAAAATAATGTCTTTCTACTAAAAGAAGTCTGCTGCGAGTTCCATGAGTTGATCAGTCACTAGGCAAAGTCTTCTGCTTTATAATTTACCTAGATGTTCTATGTTATTATACTTATATATAGTTGCTCCAAACTGTAAATCAAAATTCAAGTTTGGAGTCACGATTCATGTACTTGCATGTCGTGTAATTGTAATAGCATGCGTTGCCATAAAATGTACAAAATAAATTTGAATATGTCGTGAACTTTTAAATATAAAAGTAAAATTTTCAAAGAAAATGTCCCAGGAATGTAGACAAAGTAAAATATAAGTAAAATATGTCCAGAGTTATGTGGACAAAAGTATTAAGGAACACAAACTTTTCTGGCAAAGAAAAGGTAAGGTAATGAGAAATCCTATGCGGAGGTTGTTAAAAATAGCCCCATTATCCAGATGAATAAGGTGATGTGATCTAATAGTATAGATATCCAGCAAGCAATTCCATAGATGTCTAGTAAAACTTAATGGTAAAACTCAACCAAGACTAAACTATGTAGACTATTGATTTCTCTAATCAAGGGAGAAGGAGTTGTGCAATTAAAACTGAGAAATAATTTTACTGACTAAGAGCTACTTGTACCATTCCATTAAATTTAAAAGTTCAGTTGTGCACGGCCAAGTACCTGAGAAATACAAAGCCATATACCAGTCCGTCAAGGAGACTAATAGCTACCAGCTTGATATCTAAAGTTCAACCATGTTTATCTATAGTACACTGCCTGAGAAATACAAAGCCATATACCAGCCCAGTGGCGGAGCTACGTTGGGGCTAGTGGGGACTAAAGCCCCCACTAGGTATGACAACCTCCAGATCCGAGCGGACAGCCTCCCATGTGAATATTCCCAAACTTAAGTTCTTTAAACAGAGAAAATCCTTATAACTTAAATCATCCCCGAAACCATACAGAGATTCGAGATACAACCTTGTTAAACAAGGCATCTAGACACCCATATGCATTCAGTATTTGTTGATATTTTATATCTGGAATGATAAATTAATGACATGAACATGTTCAACTCGACATTAGTTTTGAAATAGAACAAAAACAACAAATCAAGAATGGCGAACTATTATATATTCCTCAAAGAAGAAATACAGTACTGAATGTCACAAAGGAAAACAGAAAAAAAAAGAACTATAGCTCCTGCTAACTAAAGCATACAAACAAACCACTAATCCTTGGGCGTAGCTTCCTGGTAAGCAGTTTCTTCAAATCTTTCTTGTACCGATCAAAGTGACAAAACTTCTTCAAGAATCGGTGGGACATCACTTCCTGTATCGTAACTGGGCCGCCAGATGAACCACAAAATCTCACAAAATCTTCCAAATATTCAGGTAGCTTCTTCTCTGCAGGGCCTGTTCCGTTGAACAAATCATAAGCCAATGTTCCCACCATGCTAAAATCACCTTTCTTGTTCTTCTTATTCGAAGCAGGATACTCAACCATCTCTGCTTTGGTTAGCCACGTAGGAAACTCTAGTTTAACATTAGCGTCCTCGTCCAAGAACACCTCTGTACTGCACAAATTCCCATGCACGCGGTCGCCACTTTGATGAATGCAGTCCAAGGCTTTAAGGGTTTCCATTATTAGAAAAGCAACAATCTCTTCAGGCAAGCCATGCTTGAAAATAGCCATAGAAGACAGAGGTTTTTTGGATTCAGGCATCACGACGCATAGATGATTCTCCTTTTTGAAAGAACAGTGGACGGATCGAAGGATGTTTGGGTGTTGGCAACACTTCTTTGCTTGGAAGATCTCTTTGAGTATAGGGTCCAGAGGATACATATCGTCTTTCTGATTCAAATCGAAAATCTTGATAAAAACATTATCATCCCGGTCATCAACATGAGAATAAACAGCCTTGTACACAGTGGAGTAGTAGGAAGAAGCAACTTTATCGACTAACTTGTAGGCCTTGCAATCTGCCAAGTAGCTGTTAGGGGGCTTCATCGATCTGTACTTTATTCTTTGAGGTTTGTTTCTGAAAGATGCGAATGAAAGGTATTAAGAAGACCCTGAAACTGTATTTATAGGGGTTGCTTAGTCCTATTTA